>NC_092334.1:675543928-675850357 GCF_046630445.1 Rutidosis leptorrhynchoides | reverse complement strand
GACAGAGAACCCATTCGAGTAAAAGCTATGAATATAATGATTCACACTAACCTTACTACTCAAATAAATGAGGCGCAACAAGGAATTTTAAAAGAGGGAAATTTAAAGGATGAAATACCCAAAGGATCGGAGAAGCATCTTAATATTCGGGAAGACGGAACCCGGTATAGGGCTGAAAGAATTTGGGTACCAAAATTTGGAGATATGAGAGAAATGGTACTTAGAGAAGCTCATAAAACCAGATACTCAATACATCCTGAAACGGGGAAGATGTACAAGGATCTCAAGAAACATTTTTGGTGGCCAGGTATGAAAGCCGATGTTGCTAAATACGTAGGAGAATGTTTGACGTGTTCTAAGGTCAAAGCTGAGCATCAGAAACCATCAGGTCTACTTCAACAACCCGAAATCCCAGAATGGAAATGGGAAAACATTACCATGGATTTCATCACTAAATTGCCAAGGACTGCAAGTGGTTTTGATACTATTTGGGTAATAGTTGATCGTCTCACCAAATCAGCACACTTCCTGCCAATAAGAGAAGATGAAAAGATAGAGAAGTTAGCACGACTGTATTTGAAGGAAGTCGTCTCCAGACATGGAATACCAATCTCTATTATCTCTGATAGGGATGGCAGATTTATTTCAAGATTCTGGCAGACATTACAGCAAGCATTAGGAACTCGTCTAGACATGAGTACTGCCTATCATCCACAAACTGATGGGCAGAGCGAAAGGACGATACAAATGCTTGAAGACATGCTACGAGCATGTGTTATTGATTTCGGAATCAGTTGGGATCGACATCTACCGTTAGCAGAATTTTCCTACAACAACATCTACCATTCAAGCATTGAGATGGCGCCATTTGAAGCACTTTATGGTAGAAAGTGCAGGTCTCCGATTTGTTAGAGTGAAGTGGGGGATAGACAGATTGCGGGTCCAGAGATAATACAAGAAACTACCGAGAATATCATCCAAATTCAACAACGGTTGAAAACCGTCCAAAGTCGACAAAAGAGCTACGCTGACATTAAAAGAAAAGATATAGAATTTGAAAATGGAGAGTTGGTCATGCTTAAAGTTGCACCTTGGAAAGGCGTTGTTCGATTTGGTAAATGAGGGAAATTAAATCCAAGGTATATTGGACCATTCAAGATTATTGATCGTGTCGGACCAGTAGCTTACCGACTTGAGTTACCTTAACAACTCGCGGATGTACATAACACTTTCCACATCTCAAATTTGAAGAAATGTTTTGCTAAAGAAGATCTCACTATTCCGTTAGACGAAATCCAAATCAACGAAAAACTTCAATTCATCGAAGAACCCGTCGAAATAATGGATCGTGAGGTTAAAAGACTTAAGCAAAACAAGATACCAATTGTTAAGGTTCGATGGAATGCTCGTAGAGGACCTGAGTTCACCTGGGAACGAGAAGATCAGATGAAGAAGAAATACCCGAACTTATTTCCAGAACATACGTCAACACCTCCAACTGCTTAAATTTTTGGGACGAAATTTATTTAACGGGTAGGTACTGTAGTGACCCGAACTTTTCCATGTTTATATATATTAAATGAAATTGTTATTTACATGATTAAGTGTTTCCAACATGTTAAGTAATCAAACTTGTTAAGACTTGATTAATTGAAATAGGTTTCATATAGATAATTGACCACCCAAGTTGACCGGTGATTCACGAACGTTAAAACTTGTAAAAACTATATGATGACATATATATATATATATATATATATATATATATATATATATATAGTTAACATGATATTATGATAATTAAACATATCATTATGTATATTAACAATGAACTACATATGTAAAAACAAGACTACTAACTTAATGATTTCGAAACGAGACATATATGTAACGATTATCGTTGTAACGACCTTTAATGTATATATATCATATTAAGATATATTAATACATCATGATATCATGATAATGTAATAATTTAACATCTCATTTGATATAATAAACAATGGGTTAACAACATTTAACAAGATCGTTAACCTAAAGGTTTCAAAACAACACTTACATGTAACGACTAACGATGACTTAACGACTCAGTTAAAATGTATATACATCTAGTGTTTTAATATGTATTCATACACTTTTGAAAGACTTAAAGACACTTATCAAAATACTTCTACTTAACAAAAATGCTTACAATTACATCCTCGTTCAGTTTCATCAACAATTCTACTCGTATGCACCTGTATTCGTACTCGTACAATACACAGCTTTTAGATGTATGTACTATTGGTATATACATTCCAATGATTAGCTCTTAGCAGCCCATGTGAGTCACCTAACACATGTGGGAACCATCATTTGGAAACTAGCATGAAATATCTCATAAAATTACAATAATATTAGTAATCATTCATGACTTATTTACATGAAAACAAAATTACATATCCTTTATATCTAATCCATATACCAACGACCAAAAACACCTAAAAACACTTTCATTCTTCAATTTTCTTCATCTAATTAATCTCTCTCAAGTTCCATCTTCAAGTTCTAAGTGTTCTTCATAAATTCTACAAGTTCTAGTTTCATAAAATCAAGAATACTTCCAAGTTTACTAGCTTACTTCCAATCTTGTAAAGTGATCATCCAACCTCAAGAAATTTTTCTTATTTACAGTAAGATATCTTTCTAATACAAGGTAATACTCATATTCAAACTTTGATTCAATTTCTATAACTATAACAATCTTATTTCGAGTTGAAATCTTACTTGAACTTGTTTTCGTGTCATGATTCTGCTTCAAGAACTTTCAAGCCATCCAAGGATCCTTTGAAGCTAGATCTATTTTTCTCATTTCTAGTAGGTTTATCCACAAAACCTGAGGTAGTAATGATATTCATAACATCATTCGATTCATATATATAAAGCTACCTTATTCGAAGGTTTACACTTGTAATCACTAGAACATAGTTTAGTTAATTCTAAACTTGTTCGCAAACAAAAGTTAATCCTTCTAACTTGACTTTTAAAATCAACTAAACACATTTTATATATCTATATGATATGCTAACTTAATGATTTAAAACCATAAAACACAAAAAACACCGTAAAACCGGATATACGCCGTCGTAGTAACACCGCGGGCTGTTTTGGGTTTGATAATTAAAAACTATGATAAACTTTGATTTAAAAGTTGTTCTTCTGGGAAAATGATTTTTCTTATGAACATGAAACTATATCCAAAATTCATGGTTAAACTCAAAGTGGAAGTATGTTTTTCAAAATGGTCATCAAGACGTCGTTCTTTCGACTGAAATGACTACCTCTTAAAAAATGACTTGTAACTTATATTTCTGACTATAAACCTATACTTTTTATGTTTAGATTCATAAAATAGAGTTCAATATGAAACCATATCAATTTTATTCACTCAAAACGGATTTAAAACGAAGAAGTTATGGGTAAAACAAGATTGGATATTTTTTGCTTTGTGGTAGCTACGTGAAAATTGGTAACAAATCTATATTAATCATATCCTAGCTAACTCATATTGTATTATACATGTATTCTAATATATTATGTAATATTGGGATACCATAGACACGTATGCAAATGTTTTGACATATCATATCGACCCATGTATATATGTTATTTGGAACAACCATAGACACTCTATATGCAGTAATGTTGGAGTTAGCTATACAGGGTTGATGTTGATTCCAAAAATATATATACTTTGAGTTGTGATCTAGCCTGAGACGTGTATACACTGGGTCGTGGATTGATTCAAGATAATATATATCAATTTATTTCTGTACATTTAACTATGGACAACTAGTTGTAGATTACTAACGAGGACAGCTGACTTAATAAACTTAAAACATCAAAATGTATTAAAAGTGTTGTAAATATATTTTGAACATACTTTGATATATATGTACATATTTGTTATAGGTTCGTGAATCGACCAGTGGCCAAGTCTTACTTCCCGACGAAGTAAAAATCTGCGAAAGTGAGTTATAGTCCCTCTTTTAAAATTTAATATTTTGGGATGAGAATACATGCAGTTTTATAAATGTTTTACGAAATAGACACAAGTAAATGAAACTATATTATATGGGTGAATGATCGAAGCCGAATATGTCCCTTTTGCTTGGTAACCTAAGAATTAGTAAACCGATCTACTAATTGACGTGAATCCTAAAGATAGATCTATTGGGCCTAACGAACCCCATCCAAAGTACCGGATGCTTTAGTACTTCGAATTCGTTTTTATCATGTCCGAAGGATTTCCCGAAATGATAGGGGATATTCTTATATGCATCTTGTTAATGTCGGTTACCAGGTATTCACCATATGAATGAATTTTATCTCTATGTATGGGATGTATATTGAAATATGAAATCTTGTGGTCTATTATTATGATTTGATAATATATAGGTTAAACCTATAACTCACCAACATTTTTGTTGATGTTTTAAGCATGTTTATTCTCAGGTGATTATTAAGAGCTTCCGTTGTTGCATACTAAAATAAGGACAAGATTTGGAGTCCATGCTTGTATGATATTATGTAAAAACTGCATTCAAGAAACTTATTTTTGATGTAATATATTCTTATTGTAAACCATTATGTAATGGTCGTGCGTAAACGGTATATTTTAGATTATCATTATTTGATAATCTACGTAATGCTTTTTAAACCTTTATCGATAAAATAAAGGTTATGGTTGTTTTAAAAATGAATGCAGTCTTTGAAAAACGTCTCATATATAGGTCAAAACCTCGTGACGAAATCAATTAATATGGAACGTTTATAATCAATATGAACGAGACATTTCAACACATGCACCACAATCTGATCAGGATAAGGAAACAGAACTGGTAGTTGAAAAGGTTAATGAAGATAACACAGTTAAGGCTAAGTTTTATGTTAAACCATATCAACCACCACTTCCTTACCCGAGTAAAATGAGAAAAGAAAGACTTGAAGCCGAGCAATCCAAATTCTTGGATATGTTTAAACAAATAAATGTCAATCTTCCTTTCATTGATGTGATTTCAGGAATGCCTAGATATGCTAAATTCTTAAAAGATCTAATCACAAATAGAAATAAAATGGAAGAATTCTCGGCTGTTACTATGAATGCTAATTGTTCTGCAGTGCTTTTAAACAAGCTACCAGAAAAATTTTCAGATCCAGGAAGTTTCACAATTCCATGTTTTCTGGGTAGTCTTAGTTCAATAGAAGCATTGGCAGACTTAGGTGCTTGTATAAATTTAATGCCGTATTCACTATACGCTAAACTAGACCTCGGAGAATTGAAACCAACATGAATAAGTATACAACTAGCAGATCGATCAGTAAAATATCCTAGAGGGATAATGGAGAACATGCTAGTTAAAGTTGGTACTTTAGTATTTCCAGTAGATTTTGTTATTCTGGACATGGAAGAAGATTCTCGAGTTCCTCTCATATTAGGAAGACCATTCTTAAACACGGCTAAAGCAATAATAGACGTGTTCGGTAAGAAACTGACCCTAAGTATAGAGGACGAGAGTGTTACCTTTTCTGTTGATAGAGCCATGCAACAACCGCAATCTGTAGATGATACATGTTATTATATTCAAACTATAGATTCACATGCAGAATTGTTAGAAGAATTTTCAGAATTACAAGGAACAGGAGAATGTTCTTTAGGAGAAAGAACTGAACCAATTGATGAAGCTGAAATGTTAGCCACACTCATGGCTAATGAATATGAACCAACAACAGAAGAACTTCAAATGCTAAAAGAGGAAGACAGATATTGATACAAATCATCGATAGAAGAACCACCAAAATTAGAGTTAAACCCACTTCCAAACCATATGGAATACGCTTATTTACATGGTGAATCTGAATTACCTGTAATAATATCGTCTTCTCTTACAGAAAATGAAAAATCTCAACTCATTTATGTGCTAAAAGCTCATAAATCAGCTATTGCATGAAAGATTCATGACATTAAAGGCATAAGTCCGTCGTATTGCACACATAAAATCCTTATGGAAGAAGGTCATAAAACGTATGTGCAACGCTAACGAAGACTAAATCCTAATATGCAAGATGTTGTTAAGAAAGAAATTATTAAACTGCTAGATACATGTTTAATTTATCCAATTTCTGATAGTCCATGGGTAAGCCCAGTTCAATGCGTACCTAAGAAGGGTGGCATGACTGTCATCACAAATGAAAAAAATGAGCTTATTCCTACTAGGACTGTAACAGGATGGCGTGTTTGTATTGATTATAGAAAATTAAATGACACCACCAGAAAAGATCACTTTCCCTTACCTTTCATTGATCAAATGTTGGAAAGATTGGCCGGGAATAGTTACTATTGTTTTCTTGATGATTTTTCCGGATATTTTCAAATTCTAATAGCACCCGAGGACCAAGAGAAAACCACGTTCACGTGCCCTTATGGTACTTTTGCTTACAAACGCATGCCATTTGGACTTTGCAATGCCTCTGCAACCTTTCAAAGGTGCATGATGGCAATTTTTCACGACATGATAGAAGAATGCATGGAAGTATTCATGGATGACTTTTCAGTCTTCGGTGATACATTTGAATCATGTCTAGTTAATCTTGAACGAATGCTTATTAGATGCGAGCAATCAAATCTAGTTCTTAATTGGGAGAAATGCCATTTCATGGTTAAAGAAGACATCGTTCTTGGACATAAAATTTCAAAGGAAGGAATTGAAGTGGATAGAGCTAAAGTAGATGTAATTTCTAAACTTCCACATCCCACCAATGTTAGAGGAGTTAGGAGTTTTCTAGGGCATGCCGGTTTTTACCGACGTTTCATAAAAGATTTTTCTAAAATTGCCACTCCTATGAATAAACTCCTAGAAAAGAATGCTTCATTCATCTTTTCAGACGAATGCATCAAATCTTTTAATATTCTTAAAGAAAAACTCACTAATGCGCCGATCATGATAACTCCAAATTGGAATCTACTGTTTGAACTTATGTGCGATGCAAGTGATTTTGCAATGGGAGCCGTTTTAGGACAAAGGATTGAAAAATGATTTCAACCTATTTATTACGCTAGTAAGACGTTAAAAGGAGCACAAACGAATTACACAACTACTGAAAAAGAACTCCTTGCCATTGTCTTTGCTTTTGACAAATTTCGTTCATATCTCGTTTTTAGCTAAAACGGTGGTCTATACTGACCAACAGCTCTTAGATATCTATTTTCAAAACAAGATGCTAAACCAAGATTAATCCGTTAGATCTTACTCTTACAAGAGTTCGATATTTAAATCCGAGACAAAAAGGGAGCAGAAAATCTCGCCGCTGATCATCTTTCTCGTCTTGAAAATCCCGAATTAGAAGTTCTAAATGAATCGGCCATACAAGACAACTTTCCTGATGAATATCTGTTAAAAATAGATTATAATGAAATTCCATGGTTTGCAGACTATGCAAACTACTTAGTATGTGGATTCCTTGAAAAAGGGTTATCGTACCAAAAATGAAAGAAATTCTTTAGTGATATAAAACACTATTTCTGGGAAGATCCACATTTGTTTAAAAGTTGTCCCGATGGAATAATACGCCGATGTGTATTCGGGGATGAAGCTAGTTAAATCTTAAACCATTGTCACACAGGACCAACAGGAGGGCATTATGGGCCTCAACTCACAGCAAGAAAAGTTTATGACGCTGGATTCTATTGGCCTACAATTTTCAAAGACGCACACCTTCTTTGCAAATCCTGTGATGCTTGTCAAAGGGCCGGAAAAATAAGTCAACGTGATGAAATGCCACAAAATGTCATTCAAGTATGCGAAGTATTTGACATTTGGGGTATTGACTTTATGGGTCCATTTCCAAAATCTCATAATAATTTATAATTCTCGTAGCCATTGATTATGTATCTAAATGGGCGGAAGCACAAGCTCTCCCAACAAACGATGCACGAGTTGTAGTCAATTTTTTAAAACGTCTTTTTGCAAGGTTTGGAACACCAAAAGCTTTAATAAGTGATCGGGGAACTCATTTTTGTAATAATCAACTTGAGAAAGTTCTTAAAAGATATGGAGTAACTCATAAAATTTCAACCGCTTATCATCCACAAACAAGTGGACAAGTTGAAAATACCAACCGAGCATTAAAACGCATTCTAGAGAAAGCTGTAGGATCAAATCCGAAGGAATGGTCCATGAAATTAGAGGATACACTCTGGGCTTTTAGAACAACCTACAAAACTCCAATTAGTACCACACCTATTAGACTCGTTTACGAAAAAGCATGTCACCTTCCAGTAGAAATTGAGCACAAAGCATTTTGGGCTTTGAAGACGTGTAATCTTGATTTACATAAAGCCGGACGTTTACGATTATGTCAGCTAAACGAATTAGAAGAATTGAGACATGAAGCATACGAAAATTCGTTAATCTATAAAGAAAGAACGAAGAAATGGCATGATAAAAGAATCAGAAGTTCAAAAAAAATTTAAAGAAGGAGACAGAGTTCTTCTTTTCAATTCACGATTCAAGCTATTTCCTGAAAAATTCAAATCTAGATGGTCTGGACCATTCATAGTCAAAAGAGTTTTCCCATATGGAACAGTAGAGTTAATAAATTCAAATGAGATTGAATTTAAAGTTAATGGTCACAGAGTTAAACATTACATAGATAGTCCAATGGAAGCTGAAGATGAAGTTAATCACAATTTCGACACCACAGCTAACTAATTGTGGGAAGATTCAAATCTTTTTAGGGTAATATGTATTTCTGTTAGAGTTAGATTTTCTGTTTTCGTGTAGTTCTCGAGAATGGAATTCGCATGGTCTTTCCCTAGCAGACCCTAAAGAACTAGTCTTCTCCCTCCATTCTGAATTTTTATTTCTTTTAGGTTTTACGAGATGAAGAATTCCTTTGATCTAAACCATGATCTACTACTACACGCTATGATTACTAAACGTAATAATAACACTTTCCCGAGTGAACTGGTATCATTCATAAGAGGCAAAATGGACGAAGTGAGGAAAGAACTCAGGAAAGATCATCATAAAACACTTTTTGGTAAAGAAAAATCAAAATCCACAACAAAAAGAAGAGCACGACACCTTGAAAGATGTCATAAATGCGGAAAATGGTCACACGAAGGTAAATGTTTGAACAATCAAACATATTCAAATACCGAATTTGTTACTCTATGCAGAGAAGGACCGTTCATATGTTTAGAAGAAAAGTTATTGAAGAATCGAGGTTACGCTTACGTAGCTATGGAGAACCAAATCACACGACTCTCATATGAGTCGGCTAAAGTGTAGTGACCCGAACTTTTCCATGTTTATATATATTAATTGAGATTGATATTTACATGATTAAATGTTTCCAACATGTTAAGCAATCAAACTTGTTAAGACTTGATTAATTGAAATATATTTCATATAGACAATTGACCACCCAAGTTGACCGGTGATTCACGAACGTTAAAACTTGTAAAAACTATACGATGACATATATATGGTTATATATATAGTTAACATGTTTTTATTATAAGTATGTATCTCATTAGGTATTTTAACAATGAGTTATATACATAAAAATGAGACTATTAATTTAAGAAACTCGAAAACGATATATATAACGATTATCGTTATAACAACGTCTTACTAGGTACATATGAATCATATTAAGATATTGATACACTTGGTTAATTATGTTAAATGATAAGTAAATATATTATTAAGTGTATTAACAATGAAATACATATGTAAAAATAAGACTACTAACTTAATGATTTCGAAACGAGACATATATGTAACGATTATCGTTGTAATGACATTTAACTGTATATACATCATACTAAGATATATTATATATCATAATATCATGATAATATAATAATTTAACATCTCATTTGTTATAATAAACAATGGGTTAACAATATTCAACAAGATCGTTAACCTAAAGGTTTCAAAACAACATTTACATGTAACGACTAACGATGACTTAACGACTCAGTTAAAATGTATATACATGTAGTGTTTTAATATGTATTCATACACTTTTGAAAGACTTCAAGACACTTATCAAAATACTTCTACTTAACAAAAATTCTTACAATTACATCCTCGTTCAGTTTCATCAACAATTCTACTCGTATGCACCCGTATTCGTACTCGTACAATACACAGCTATTAGAAGTATGTACTATTGGTATATACACTCCAATGATCAGCTCTTAGCAGCCCATGTGAGTCACCTAACACATGTGGGAACCATCATTTGGCAACTAGCATGAAATATCTCATAAAATTACAAAAATATGAGTAATCATTCATGACTTATTTACATGAAAACAAAATTACATATCCTTTATATCTAATCCATACACCAACGACCAAAAACACCTACAAACACTTTCATTATTCAATTTTCTTCATCTAATTGATCTCTCTCAAGTTCTATCTTCAAGTTCTAAGTGTTCTTCATATATTTTACAAGTACTAATTACATAAAATCAAGAATACTTTCAAGTTTGCTAGCTCACTTCCAATCTTGTAAGGTGATCATCCAACCTCAAGAAATCTTTGTTTCTTACAGTAGGTTATCATTCTAATACAAGGTAATAATTATATTCAAACTTTGGTTCAATTTCTATAACTATAACAATCTTATTTCAAGTGATGATCTTACTTGAACTTGTTTTCGTGTCATGATTCTGCTTCAAGAACTTCGAGCCATCCAAAGATCCGTTGAAGCTAGATCCATTTTTCTCTTTTCCAGTAGGTTTATCCAAGGAACTTAAGGTAGTAATGATGTTCATAACATCATTCGATTCATACATATAAAGCTATCTTATTCGAAGGTTTAAACTTGTAATCACTAGAACATAGTTTAGTTAATTCTAAACTTGTTCGCAAACAAAAGTTAATCCTTCTAACTTGACTTTTAAAATCAACTAAACACATGTTCTATATCTATATAATATGCTAACTTAATGATTTAAAACCTGGAAACACGAAAAACACCGTAAAACCGGATTTACGCCGTCGTAGTAACACCGCGGGCTGTTTTGGGTTAGTTAATTAAAAACTATGATAAACTTTGATTTAAAAGTTATTATTCTGAGAAAATTATTTTTATTATGAACATGAAACTATATCCAAAAATTATGGTTAAACTCAAAGTGGAAGTATGTTTTCTAAAATGGTCATCTAGACGTCGTTCTTTCGACTGAAATGACTACCTTTAAAAAAACGACTTGTAACTTATTTTTCCAACTATAAACCTATACCATTTCTGTTTAGATTCATAAAATAGAGTTCAATATGAAACCATAGCAATTTGATTCACTCAAAAAGGATTTAAAATGAAGAAGTTATGGGTAAAACAAGATTGGATAATTTTTCTCATTTTAGCTACGTGAAAATTGGTAACAAATCTATTCCAACCATAACTTAATCAACTTGTATTGTATATTATGTAATCTTGAGATACCATAGACACGTATACAATGTTTCGACCTATCATGTCGACAGATCTATATATATTTCGGAACAACCATAGACACTCTATATGTGAATGTTGGAGATAGCTATACAGGGTTGAGGTTGATTCCAAAATATATATAGTTTGAGTTGTGATCAATACTGAGATACGTATATACTGGGTCGTGGATTGATTCAAGATAATATTTATCGATTTATTTCTGTACATCTAACTGTGGACAACTAGTTGTAGGTTACTAACGAGGACAGCTGACTTAATAAACTTAAAACATCAAAATATATTAAAAGTGTTGTAAATATATTTTGAACATACTTTGATATATATGTATATATTGTTATAGGTTCGTGAATCAACCAATGGCCAAGTCTTACTTCCCGACGAAGTAAAAATCTGTGAAAGTGAGTTATAGTCCCACTTTTAAAATCTAATATTTTTGGGATGAGAATACATGCAGGTTTTATAAATGATTTACAAAATAGACACAAGTACGTGAAACTACATTCTATGGTTGAATTATCGAAATCGAATATGCCCCTTTTTATTAAGTCTGGTAATCTAAGAATTAGGGAACAGACACCCTAATTGACGCGAATCCTAAAGATAGGTCTATTGGGCCTAACAAACCCCATCCAAAGTACCGGATGCTTTAGTACTTCGAAATTTATATCATATCCGAAGGGTGTCCTGGAATGATGGGGATATTCTTATATATGCATCTTGTTAATGTCAGTTACCGGGTGTTCACCATATGAATGATTTTTATCTCTATGTATGGGATGTGTATTGAAATATGAAATCTTGTGGTCTATTGTTACGATTTGATATATATAGGTTAAACCTATAACTCACCAACATTTTTGTTGACGTTTAAAGCATGTTTATTCTCAGGTGAATACTAAGAACTTCCGCTGTTGCATACTAAAATAAGGACAAGATTTGGAGTCCATGTTTGTATGATATTGTGTAAAAACTGCATTCAAGAAACTGATTTCGATGTAACATATTTGTATTGTAAACCATTATGTAATGGTCGTGTGTAAACAGGATATTTTAGATTATCATTATTTGATAATCTACGTAAAGCTTTTTAAACCTTTATTTATGAAATAAAGGTTATGGTTTGTTTTAAAAATGAATGCAGTCTTTGAAAAACGTCTCATATAGAGGTCAAAACCTCGCAACGAAATCAATTAATATGGAACGTTTTTAATCAATAAGAACGGGACATTTCAGTTGGTATCCGAGCGTTGGTCTTAGAGAATCAGAAAATTTGCATTAGTGTGTCTTATCGAGTTTGTTAGGATGCATTAGTGAGTCTGGACTTCGACCGTGTTTTCTTTAAAAATGATTGCTTAACATTTTTATTGGAAACTATATATTATTAACATGTATATATTATGTGATATATTAATCTCTTAACATGTTTGATATTGTGTGATAGATGTCTACCTCTAGCACAAATCCCATTGACTCACCTAATAATAACGAAGAGTCGAATATATATTGGACTGATTCACAAGTTCCCGAAGAGGAACCGGAAGAAGAATCAGAACCGGAAGAGGAGGAACCGGATGAGGAAATAGAACTGGTGGGGGAAATAATAAAACGGTTAAGTAAAAGAAAATCCTCAACCAACCGACCAAGGTTAATTATGGTCAATGGTGTTTCCGCCAAGGAAGCAAAATATTGGGAGGATTACCAATTCTCCGATGAATCGGATTCCAACGAGAATTCCGATGATGTTATAGAAATTACCCCAACTGAATTTAAAAAGGCAAAAGAAAATAATAAGGGAAAGGGCATAAAAATAGAGAAATCTAATTCCAACCCCGATGAAATTTATATGTATCGTCAACCCCCGAAGTCCTTAAGTTGTAACAATGACCCGGGAACATCTAAACCACCAGGTTTTTCTAAACCGTTATGGAAAACGACAGCTAGTATTAGGGGAACATCATATATCCCTAGAAACTTGGCAAAACGAACCAAAACCAAAGAAGAAGAAACGAGCGAGTCGGAATAAGATAGTTGTATTCGTGTGGTGTAATATATGTAATATAGTGTGCTTATGCTTTATGATATATGTAAAAATTGCTTGTATTAATAAGTATATTTTTTATGAATCTAACTCTTGTCTATTTTACAGTTTAAAAACACAAAATGGATAGACAACCCAATATTTTAAGAGACCTACCCGGAGACATGATTGATGAAATCTTGTCTAGAGTCGGTCAGAATTCCTCGGCACAACTATTTAAGGCGAGATCAGTTTGTAAGACATTCGAAGAACGTTCCAAGAATGCCTTGGTTTATAAAAGGCTTTCATTCGAAAGATGGGGGATATCACATTGGGAAATCCATAAATTACGATGTGTTTACTTTGACGCATATATTGCGGGGAACCCAAATGCTATTTTACGCAACGGGTTAAGAAATTATTTTGACTCAATATATCCGAATATTGGACTTCGTGATTTAGAAAAAGCGGCTAACATGCAACATAAAGAAGCATGTTATGCTTACGGATTAGTAATGTTCGCTTCTCACCAAAGTGAGAACAAGAACATCGGGCTACAACTATTAAACAAAACGTTTCCACAAGTGACGGAGTCGGTAATTGGGGTAAGAAATGAGGTTTTTAGATTGTTACGGGACTGTTGGACATTACGTAACCCTCGTCCCTTTGACGACGTTACAACACGCTGTCTTATCAACGGCCATAATGGTTATGTTCCACAAGACCAAGGATGGGAAGTAGTCCTAGTAAAACCAGAATGCATGACTTGTTTCTGGACGTATGAATTACGTGTCTTTATTGCCTTTGCTGAACGACTTGTGTACTAGCTAGAATTATCTTCACAACTATCTTGTATCAAAGTTATTGTGTGCTATATTTCATGCTTTATGTAAAATAAGCGGTATTGTAAGTTTGTAAAATATTGTATAAAAGTTTGAACGCGAAATATTATTATAATCAGTTTTTCATATAGAATTGTAGTAGTTGAATTGTATATTAGCTACTAAGTATGAACTTAACGGGTAGGTACTACCCGAATTTAAACTTATAAAACGCTAATATGAAGAAAAAGCTTTTATAAATGAGTTCATATTATGCTACGAAATACTATTAACTACTCTTAATATTCTGTATGATTAACTTGTTCCATTTGACTATTTTGAAGGAAATGGCACCGACTACTCGACACACCGTGAATATGAATGAAGAGGAATTCCGTACTTTTCTAACTTCAAACATAGCCGCAGTACAGGCTGCGCTACATACCAATAATAACCTTGGATCTAGCAGTACAGGAAATCGTGTAGGATGCACCTACAAAGAATTCACTGCCTGCAAACCTTTGGAATTTGATGGAACCGAAGGACCGATCGGATTGAAACGGTGGACCGAGAAGGTCGAATCGGTGTTTGCCGTAAGTAAGTGTACTGAAGAGGACAAAGTGAAGTACGCTACGCATACCTTCACAGGTTCTGCGTTAACATGGTGGAATACCTATCTAGAGCAAGTGGGACAAGACGATGCGTACGCACTACCGTGGTCAGCATTCAAGCACTTGATGAACGAGAAGTATCGTCCCAGAACCGAGGTCAATAAGCTCAAGACAGAACTTAGAGGGTTACGAACCCAAGGATTTGATATTACCACATACGAAAGACGATTCACAGAATTGTGCCTATTGTGTCCGGGAGCATTCAAAGATGAGGAAGAGAAGATCGACGCGTTTGTGAAAGGATTACCGGAAAGAATCCAAGAAGATATAAGTTCACACGAGCCCGCCTCTATACAACAGGCATGTAGAATGGCTCACAAACTAGTGAACCATATTGAGGAAAGAATCAAAGAACAGACAGCTGAAGAGGCCAATGTGAAGCAAGTCAAAAGAAAGTGGGAGGAAAACGGTGATAAGATTCACCAATACAACAACAACAGCAATTACAATAATAATCGCAACAATTATCCCAACAATCGCAACATCAATCGCAACTACAACAAACGGCCCAACAACAACAACAACAACAACAACAACAACAACAGCAACTACAACATTCGTCCCAACAACAATAACAATCGCAACAACAACAACAATCAGAAGCAGCTATGCCAAAGGTGTGAAAAGTATCACTCGGGGTTCTGCACCAAATTTTGCAACAAGTGTAAAATAAATGGTCATAGCGCGGCGAAGTGTGAGGTCTACGGACCATGGATTAACAGAACGAAAGGAACAAATGGTGTCGGAACGAGTAATGGCGGAGCAAGTAGTGTCGGAGCAAGTTATGCCAATATAGTTTGTTATAAATGTGGAAAACCGGGCCACATTATTAGAAATTTCCCGAACCAGGAGAATACGAATGGACAAGGCCGCGGAAGAGTTTTCAATATTAATGCGGCAGAGGCACATGAAGACCCGGAGCTTGTTACGGGTACGTTTCTTATTGACAATAAATCTGCTTACGTTTTATTTGATTCGGGTGCGGATAGAAGCTATATGAGTAGAGATTTTTGTGCTAAATTAAGTTGTCCATTGACGTCGTTGGATAGTAAATTTTTACTCGAATTAGCAAACGGTAAATTAATTTCAGCAGATAATATATGTCGGAATCGAGAAATTAAACTGGGTAGCGAAATATTTAAGATTGATTTGATACCAGTAGAGTTAGGGAGTTTTGATGTAATACTTGGCATGGACTGGCTGAAGAAGGTGAAAGCAGAGATCGTATGTTATAAAAATGCAATTCGCATTGTACGAGAAGAAGGAGAACCCTTAATGGTGTACGGAGAAAAGGGCAACATGAAGCTACATCTTATTAGTAATTTGAAGGCACAAAAACTAATAAGAAAAGGTTGCTATGCTGTTCTAGCACACGTCGAGAAAGTACAAACTGAAGAAAAGAGCATCAATGATGTTCCCGTCGCAAAAGAATTTCTCGATGTATTTCCGAAAGAATTACCGGGACTACCTCCACATCGATCTGTTGAATTTCAAATAGATCTTGTACCAGGAGCTGCACCAATAGCTCGTGCTCTGATAATGCTAAAAACGAACATATATTTCATAGCATTATTCCTCAAGAAAGACAAGCTTTTAGTTGCAATTGTTCTATTTACAAGTAATATTCGTTTAAATAATAAAAGGTGAAGACAAAAGACAGATTCGACGAATTGAAGACGCAAACGACCAAAAAGCTCAAAAGTACAAAAGACAATCAAAGAGGTTCCAATTATTGATAAGAAACGTCTCGAAATTACAAGAGTACAAGATTCAAAACTCAAAATACAAAATATAAAATTGTACGCAAGGACGTTCGAAAATCCGGAACCGGGACCAGAGTCAACTCTCAACGCTCGACGCAACGGACTAAAAATTACAAGTCTACTATGCACAAGAATATAATATAATATATAAATAATTATATTAATTATTTATATTTTATATTTATATATAAAATCCGTCGGCAAGAAAGACTCCAAAAGATGTGAGCTGTAATTTCAATCTCCGCGACTCGCGGAGTTTGAAGGCCAAAAGGGCCGCGAGTCGCGGAGCCCCAATTTCAGAAACTTCCTATAAAAGCAAACGAATTCTGATCGAAAAAACCACCAAATATATCCATCTCTCTATCTATATCGTATATATTTATATTTATTTTAATTTTAATTTTAATTTTAATTCTAATAATAAGGGTATGTTAGCGAATGTTGTAAGGGTGTAAGTCGAAATTCTGTCCGTGTAACGCTACGCTATTTTTAATCATTGTAAGTTATGTTCAACCTTTTTACATTAATGTCTCGTAGCTAAGTTATTATTATGCTTATTTAAAACGAAGTAATCATGATGTTGGGCTAATTACTAAAATTGGGTAATTGGGCTTTGTACCATAATTGGGGTTTGGACAAAAGAACGACACTTGTGGAAATTAGACTATGGGCTATTAATGGGCTTTATATTTGTTTAACTAAATGATAGTTTGTTAATGTTAATATAAAGATTTACAATTGGGCGTCCCTATAAATTACCATATACACTCAATCGGACACGATAGGCGGGGTATTTATATGTACGAATAATCGTTCATTTAACCGGACACGGGAATGGATTAATAGCCACTAGAATAATTAAAACAGGGGTGAAATTACATTCAAGGGTAATTGGTGTAATTGTTAACAAAGTAGTAAAACCTTGGTTTACACGCAGTCGATAACCTGGTGTATTCATTAAACAAAGTATTAAAACCTTGTTACAATTCGAATCCCCAATTAGTTGGAATATTTAACTTCGGGTATAATAATAATTTGACGAGGACACTCGCACTTTATATTTATGACTGATGGACTGTTATGGACAAAAACCAGACGGACATATTAAATAATCCAGGACAAAGGACAATTAACCCATGGGCATAAAACTAAAATCAACACGTCAAACATCATGATTACGGAAGTTTAAATAAGCATAATTCTTTTATTTCATATTTAATTTCCTTTATTTTATATTTAATTGCACTTCTAATTATCGCACTTTTATTTATTGTTATTTAATCGCACTTTTAATTATCGTACTTTTTAATTATCGCAAGTTTATTTTATCGCACTTTTATTATTCGCAATTTCATTATCGTTATTTACTTTACGCTTTAAATTAAGTCTTTTATTTATTTAATATTTTACATTAGGTTTTAACTGCGACTAAAGTTTTAAAATCGACAAACCGGTCATTAAACGGTAAAAACCCCCCTTTATAATAATAATATTACTTATATATATATTTGTATTTTTATAAAAGTAAACTAATATAGCGTTGAGCTTTGTTTAAAGATTTCCCTGTGGAACGAACCGGACTTACTAAAAACTACACTACTGTACGATTAGGTACACTGCCTATAAGTGTTGTAGCAAGGTTTAAGTATATCCATTCTATAAATAAATAAATATCTTGTGTAAAATTGTATCGTATTTAATAGTTTTTCCTAGTAAAATATAAACTATTTTATATACACCTCGCATAACATCATGCTCCTTATAGACTCGCACCCATCGAGATGAAAGAACTGCAAAGCCAACTGCAAGAACTATTAGAACGTGGTTTCATTCGACTAAGCACATCACCATGGGGAGCTCCTGTTTTGTTTGTCAAGAAGAAGGATGGTACATTTAGGTTGTGTATTGACTACAGAGAGTTGAACAAACTTACCATCAAAAACCGTTATCCACTGCCGAGAATTGACGAATTATTTGATCAACTACAAGGCTCGTCGGTTTATTCGAAGATCGATTTACGTTCTGGATATCATCAAATGTGAGTAAAGGAGGATGATATTCCAAAAACTGCTTTTAGGACGCGTATGGTCATTACGAGTTTATGGTTATGCCGATTGGATTGACTAACGCACCAGCTGTGTTCATGGACCTTATGAACCGAGTGTGTGGGCCATATATTGACAAGTTTGTCATTGTTTTCATCGATGACATACTTATTTACTCAAAGAATGATCAAGAGCACGAAGAACATTTGAGAAAAGTGCTAGAAGTATTGAGGAAAGAAAAACTGTACGCTAAGTTTTCAAAGTGTGCATTTTGGTTGGAAGAAGTTCAATTCCTCGGTCACATAGTGAACAAAGAAGGTATCCAGGTGGACCCGGCAAAGATCGAAACCGTTGAAAAGTGGGAAACCCCAAAAACTCCGAAGCATATACGTCAATTTTTAGGATTGGCTGGTTACTACAGAAGATTCATCCAAGATTTCTCCAAAATAGCAAAACCCTTGACTGCATTAACGCATAAAGGGAAGAAATTTGAATGGAAGGATGAACAAGAGAAGGCGTTTCAATTATTGAAGAAAAAGCTAACTACGGCACCTATATTGTCATTGCCTGAAGGGAATGATGATTTTGTGATTTATTGTGATGCATCAAAGCAAGGTCTCGGTTGTGTATTAATGCAACGGACGAAGGTGATTTCTTATGCGTCTAGACAATTGAAGATTCACGAGCAAAATTATACGACGCATGATTTGGAATTAGGCGCGGTTTTTTTTACATTAAAGACTTGGAGGCACTACTTATATGGGGTCAAAAGTATTATATATACCGACCACAAAAGTCTTCAACACATATTTAATCAGAAACAACTGAATATGAGGCAGCGTAGGTGGATTGAATTGTTGAATGATTACGACTTTGAGATTCGTTACCACCCGGGGAAGGCAAATGTGGTAGCCGACGCCTTGAGCAGAAAGGACAGAGAACCCATTCGAGTAAAATCTATGAATATAATGATTCACACTAACCTTACTACTCAAATAAAGGAGGCGCAACAAGGAGTTTTAAAAGAGGGAAATTTAAAGGATAAAATACCCAAAGGATCCGAGAAGCATCTTAATATTCGGGAAGACGGAACCCGGTATAGGGCTGAAAGAATTTGGGTACCTAAATTTGGAGATATGAGAGAAATGGTACTTACAGAAGCTCATAAAACCAGATACTCAATACATCCTGGAACGGGGAAGATGTACAAGGATCTTAAGAAACATTTTTGGTGGCCAGGTATGAAAGCCGATATTGCTAAATATGTAGGAGAATGTTTGACGTGTTCTAAGGTCAAAGCTGAACATCAAAAACCATCTGGTCTACTACAACAACCTAAAATCCCGGAATGGAAATGGGAAAACATTACCATGGATTTCATTACTAAATTGCCAAGGACTGCAAGTGGTTATGATACTATTTGGGTAATAGTTGATCGTCTCACCAAGTCAGCACACTTCCTGCCAATAAGAGAAGATGACAAGATGGAGAAGTTAGCACGACTGTATTTG
The DNA here is from genome assembly GCF_046630445.1 of Rutidosis leptorrhynchoides. NCBI lineage: Eukaryota > Viridiplantae > Streptophyta > Magnoliopsida > Asterales > Asteraceae > Rutidosis > Rutidosis leptorrhynchoides. Next base: position 675,830,009 of record NC_092334.1, on the reverse strand, counting down.
AAGGAAGTCGTCTCCAGACATGGAATACCAATCTCTATTATCTCTGATAGGGATGGCAGATTTATTTCAAGATTCTGGCAAACATTACAGCAAGCATTGAGAACTCGTCTAGACATGAGTACTGCCTATCATCCACAAACTGATGGGCAGAGCGAAAGGACGATACAAACGCTTGAAGACATGCTACGATCTTGTGTTATTGATTTCGAAAACAGTTGGGATCGACATCTACCGTTAGCAGAATTTTCCTACAACAACAGCTACCATTCAAGCATTGAGATGGTGCCGTTTGAAGCACTTTATGGTAGAAAGTGCAGGTCTCCGATTTGTTGGAGTGAAGTGGGGGATAGACAGATTACGGGTCCGGAGATTATACAAGAAACTACCGAGAAGATCATCCAAATTCAACAACGGTTGAAAACCGCCCAAAGTCGACAAAAGAGCTACGCTGACATTAAAAGAAAAGATATAGAATTTGAAATTGGAGAGATGGTCATGCTTAAAGTTGCACCTTGGAAAGGCGTTGTTCGATTTGGTAAACGAGGGAAATTAAATCCAAGGTATATTGGACCATTCAAGATTATTGATCGTGTCGGACCAGTAGCTTACCGACTTGAGTTACCTCAACAACTCGCGACTGTACATAACACTTTCCACGTCTCGAATTTGAAGAAATGTTTTGCTAAAGAAGATCTCACTATTCCGTTAGATGAAATCCAAATCAACGAAAAACTTCAATTCATCGAAGAACCCGTCGAAATAATGGATCGTGAGGTTAAAAGACTTAAGCAAAACAAGATACCAATTGTTAAGGTTCGATGGAATGCTCGTAGAGGACCCAAGTTCACCTGGGAGCGTGAAGATCAGATGAAGAAGAAATACCCGCATCTATTTCCAGAAGATTCGTCAACACCTTCAACAGCTTAAAATTTCGGGACGAAATTTATTTAACGGGTAGGTACTGTAGTGACCCGAACTTTTCCATGTTTATATATATTAATTGAGATTGATATTTACATGATTAAATGTTTCCAACATGTTAAGCAATCAAACTTGTTAAGACTTGATTAATTGAAATATATTTCATATAGACAATTGACCACCCAAGTTGACCGGTGATTCACGAACGTTAAAACTTGTAAAAACTATACGATGACATATATATGGTTATATATATAGTTAACATGTTTTTATTATAAGTATGTATCTCATTAGGTATTTTAACAATGAGTTATATACATAAAAATGAGACTATTAATTTAAGAAACTCGAAAACGATATATATAACGATTAGCGTTATAACAACGTCTTACTAGGTACATATGAATCATATTAAGATATTGATACACTTGGTTAATTATGTTAAATGATAAGTAAATATATTATTAAGTGTATTAACAATGAAATACATATGTAAAAATAAGACTACTAACTTAATGATTTCGAAACGAGACATATATGTAACGATTATCGTTGTAACGACATTTAACTGTATATACATCATACTAAGATATATTATATATCATAATATCATGATAATATAATAATTTAACATCTAATTTGTTATAATAAACAATGGGTTAACAATATTCAACAAGATCGTTAACCTAAAGGTTTCAAAACAACATTTACATGTAACGACTAACGATGACTTAACGACTCAGTTAAAATGTATATACATGTAGTGTTTTAATATGTATTCATACACTTTTGAAAGACTTCAAGACACTTATCAAAATACTTCTACTTAACAAAAATGCTTACAATTACATCCTCGTTCAGTTTCATCAACAATTCTACTCGTATGCACCCGTATTCGTACTCGTACAATACACAGCTTTTAGATGTATGTACTATTGGTATATACACTCCAATGATCAGCTCTTAGCAGCCCATGTGAGTCACCTAACACATGTGGGAACCATCATTTGGCAACTAGCATGAAATATCTCATAAAATTACAAAAATATGAGTAATCATTCATGACTTATTTAAATGAAAACAAAATTACATATCCTTTATATCTAATCCATACACCAACGACCAAAAACACCTACAAACACTTTCATTCTTCAATTTTTTTCATATAATTGATCTCTCTCAAGTTCTATCTTCAAGTTCTAAGTGTTCTTCATATATTTTACAAGTACTAGTTACATAAAATCAAGAATACTTTCAAGTTTGCTAGCTCACTTCCAATCTTGTAAGGTGATCATCCAACCTCAAGAAATCTTTGTTTCTTACAGTAGGTTATCATTCTAATACAAGGTAATAATTATATTCAAACTTTGGTTCAATTTCTATAACTATAACAATCTTATTTCAAGTGATGATCTTACTTGAACTTGTTTTCGTGTCATGATTCTGCTTCAAGAACTTCGAGCCATCCAAAGATCCGTTGAAGCTAGATCCATTTTTCTCTTTTCCAGTAGGTTTATCCAAGGAACTTAAGGTAGTAATGATGTTCATAACATCATTAGATTCATATATATAAAGCTATCTTATTCGAAGGTTTAAACTTGTAATCACTAGAACATAGTTTAGTTAATTCTAAACTTGTTCGCAAACAAAAGTTAATCCTTCTAACTTGACTTTTAAAATCAACTAAACACATGTTCTATATCTATATGATATGCTAACTTAATGATTTAAAACCTGGAAACACGAAAAACACCGTAAAACCGGATTTACGCCGTCGTAGTAACACCGCGGGCTGTTTTGGGTTAGTTAATTAAAAACTATGATAAAATTTGATTTAAAAGTTGTTATTCTGAGAAAATTATTTTTATTATAAACATGAAACTATATCCAAAAATTATGGTTAAACTCAAAGTGGAAGTATGTTTTCTAAAATGGTCATCTAGACGTCGTTCTTTCGACTGAAATGACTACCTTTACAAAAATGACTTGTAACTTATTTTTCCAACTATAAACCTATACCATTTCTGTTTAGATTCATAAAATAGAGTTCAATATGAAACCATAGCAATTTGATTCACTCAAAAAGGATTTAAAATGAAGAAGTTATGGGTAAAACAAGATTGGATAATTTTTCTCATTTTAGCTACGTGAAAATTGGTAACAAATCTATTCCAACCATAACTTAATCAACTTGTATTGTATATTATGTAATCTTGAGATACCATAGACACGTATACAATGTTTCGACCTATCATGTCGACAGATCTATATATATTTCGGAACAACCATAGACACTCTATATGTGAATGTTGGAGATAGCTATACAGGGTTGAGGTTGATTCCAAAATATATATAGTTTGAGTTGTGATCAATACTGAGATACGTATACACTGGGTCGTGGATTGATTCAAGATAATATTTATCGATTTATTTCTGTACATCTAACTGTGGACAACTAGTTGTAGGTTACTAACGAGGACAGCTGACTTAATAAACTTAAAACATCAAAATATATTAAAAGTGTTGTAAATATATTTTGAACATACTTTGATATATATGTATATATTGTTATAGGTTCGTGAATCAACCAGTAGCCAAGTCTTACTTCCCGACGAAGTAAAAATCTGTGAAAGTGAGTTATAGTCCCACTTTTAAAATCTAATATTTTTGGGATGAGAATACATGCAGGTTTTATAAATGATTTACAAAATAGACACAAGTACGTGAAACTACATTCTATGGTTGAATTATCGAAATCGAATATGCCCCTTTTTATTAAGTCTGGTAATCTAAGAATTAGGAAACAGACACCCTAATTGACGCGAATCCTAAAGATAGATCTATTGGGCCTAACAAACCCCATCCAAAGTACCGGATGCTTTAGTACTTCAAAATTTATATCATATCCGAAGGGTGTCCCGGAATGATGGGGATATTCTTATATATGCATCTTGTTAATGTCGGTTACCGGGTGTTCACCATATGAATGATTTTTATCTCTATGTATGGGATGTGTATTGAAATATGAAATCTTGTGGTCTATTGTTACGATTTGATATATATAGGTTAAACCTATAACTCACCAACATTTTTGTTGACGTTTAAAGCATGTTTATTCTCAGGTGAATACTAAGAACTTCCGCTGTTGCATACTAAAATAAGGATAAGATTTGGAGTCCATGTTTGTATGATATTGTGTAAAAACTGCATTCAAGAAACTGATTTCGATGTAACATATTTGTATTGTAAACCATTATGTAATGGTCGTGTGTAAACAGGATATTTTAGATTATCATTATTTGATAATCTACGTAAAGCTTTTTAAACCTTTATTTATGAAATAAAGGTTATGGTTTGTTTTAAATATGAATGCAGTCTTTGAAAAATGTCTCATATAGAGGTCAAAACCTCGCAACGAAATTAATTAATATGGAACGTTTTTAATCAATAAGAACGGGACATTTCAGTTGGTATCCGAGCGTTGGTCTTAGAGAATCAGAAAATTTGCATTAGTGTGTCTTATCGAGTTTGTTAGGATGCATTAGTGAGTCTGGACTTCGACCGTGTTTTCTTTAAAAATGATTGCTTAACATTTTTGTTGGAAACTATATATTATTAACATGTATATATTATGTGATATATTAATCTCTTAACATGTTTGATATTGTGTGATAGATGTCTACCTCTAGCAAAAATCCCATTGACTCACCTAATAATAACGAAGAGTCGAATATATATTGGACTGATTCACAAGTTCCCGAAGAGGAACCGGAAGAAGAATCAGAACCGGAAGAAGAATCATAACCGGAAGAGGAGGAACCGGATGAGGAAATAGAACCGGTGGGGGAAATAATAAAATGGTTAAGTAAAAGAAAATCCTCAACCAAACGACCAAGGTTAATTATGGTCAATGGTGTTTCCGCCAAGGAAGCAAAATATTGGGAGGATTACCAATTCTCCGATGAATCGGATTCCAACGAGAATTCCGATGATGTTATAGAAATTACCCCAACTGAATTTAAAAAGGCAAAAGAAAATAATAAGGGAAAGGGCATAAAAATAGAGAAATCTAATTCCAACCCCGATGAACTTTATATGTATCGTCAACCCCCGAAGTCCTTAAGTTGTAACAATGATCCGGGAACATCTAAACCACCAGGTTTTTCTAAACCGTTGTGGAAAACGACAGCTAGTATTAGGGGAACATCATATATCCCTAGAAACTTGGCAAAACGAACCAAAACCAAAGAAGAAGAAACGAGCGAGTCGGAATAAGATAGTTGTATTCGTGTGGTGTAATATATGTAATATAGTGTGCTTATGCTTTATGATATATGTAAAAATTGCTTGTATTAATAAGTATATTTTTTATGAATCTAACTCTTGTCTATTTTACAGTTTAAAAACACAAAATGGATAGACAACCCAATATTTTAAGAGACCTACCCGGAGACATGATTGATGAAATCTTGTCTAGAGTCGGTCAGAATTCCTCGGCACAACTATTTAAGGCGAGATCAGTTTGTAAGACATTCGAAGAACGTTCCAAGAATGCCTTGGTTTATAAAAGGCTTTCGTTCGAAAGATGGGGGATATCACATTGGGAAATCCATAAGTTACGATGTGTTTACTTTGACGCATATATTGCGGGGAACCCAAATGCTATTTTACGCAACGGGTTAAGAAATTATTTTGACTCAATATATCCGAATATTGGACTTCGTGATTTAGAAAAAGCGGCTAACATGCAACATAAAGAAGCATGTTATGCTTACGGATTAGTAATGTTCGCTTCTCACCAAAGTGAGAACAAGAACATCGGGCTACAACTATTAAACAAAATGTTTCCACAAGTGACGGAGTCGGTAATTGGGGTAAGAAATGAGGTTTTTAGATTGTTACGGGACTGTTGGACATTACGTAACCCTCGTCCCTTTGACGACGTTACAACACGTTGTCTTATCAACGGCCATAACGGTTATGTTCCACAAGACCAAGGATGGGAAGTAGTCCTAGTAAAACCAGAATGCATGACTTGTTTCTGAACGTATGAATTACGTGTCTTTATTGCCTTTGCTGAACGACTTGTGTACTAGCTAGAATTATCTTCACAACTATCTTGTATCAAAGTTATTGTGTGCTATATTTCATGCTTTATGTAAAATAAGCGGTATTTTAAGTTTGTAAAATATTGTATAAAAGTTTGAACGCGAAATATTATTATAATCAGTTTTTCATATAGAATTGTAGTAGTTGAATTGTATATTAGCTACTAAGTATGAACTTAACGGGTAGGTACTACCCGAATTTAAACTTATAAAACGCTAATATGAAGAAAAAGCTTTTATAAATGAGTTCATATTATGCTACGAAATACTATTAACTACTCTTAATATTCTGTATGATTAACTTGTTCCATTTGACTATTTTGAAGGAAATGGCACCGACTACTCGACACACCGTGAATATGAATGAAGAGGAATTCCGTACTTTTCTAACTTCAAACATAGCCGCAGTACAGGCTGCGCTACATACCAATAATAACCTTGGATCTAGCAGTACAGGAAATCGTGTAGGATGCACCTACAAAGAATTCACTGCCTGCAAACCTTTGGAATTTGATGGAACCGAAGGACCGATCGGATTAAAATGGTGGACCGAGAAGGTCGAATCGGTGTTTGCCATAAGTAAGTGTACTGAAGAGGACAAAGTGAAGTACGCTATTCATACCTTCACAGGTTCTGCGTTAACATGGTGGAATACCTATCTAGAGCAAGTGGGACAAGACGATGCGTACGCACTACCGTGGTCAGCATTCAAGCACTTGATGAACGAGAAGTACCGTCCTAGAACCGAGGTCAATAAGCTCAAGACAGAACTTAGAGGGTTACGAACCCAAGGATTTGATATTACCACGTACGAAAGACGATTCACAGAATTGTGCCTATTGTGTCCGGGAGCATTCGAAGATGAGGAAGAGAAGATCGACGCATTTGTGAAAGGATTACCGGAAAGAATCCAAGAAGATATAAGTTCACACGAGCCCGCCTCTATACAACAGGCATGTAGAATGGCTCACAAACTAGTGAACCATATTGAGGAAAGAATCAAAGAACAGACAGCTGAAGAGGCCAATGTGAAGCAAGTCAAAAGAAAGTGGGAGGAAAACGGTGATAAGATTCACCAATACAACAACAACAGCAATTACAATAATAATCGCAACAATTATCCCAACAATCGCAACATCAATCGCAACTACAACAAACGGCCCAACAACAACAACAACAACAACAACAACAACAACAACAGCAACTACAACATTCGTCCCAACAACAATAACAATCGCAACAACAACAACAATCAGAAGCAGCTATGCCAAAGGTGTGAAAAGTATCACTCGGGGTTCTGCACCAAATTTTGCAACAAGTGTAAAATAAATGGTCATAGCGCGGCGAAGTGTGAGGTCTACGGACCATGGATTAACAGAACGAAAGGAACAAATGGTGTCGAAACTAGTAATGGCGGAGCAAGTAGTGTCGGAGCAAGTTATGCCAATATAGTTTGTTATAAATGTGGAAAACCGGGCCACATTATTAGAAATTTCCCGAACCAGGAGAACACGAATGGACAAGGCCGCGGAAGAGTTTTCAATATTAATGCGGCAGAGGCACATGAAGACCCGGAGCTTGTTACGGGTACGTTTCTTATTGACAATAAATCTGCTTATGTTTTATTTGATTCGAGTGCGGATAGAAGCTATATGAGTAGAGATTTTTGTGCTAAATTAAGTTGTCCATTGACGTCGTTGGATAGTAAATTTTTATTCGAATTAGCAAACGGTAAATTAATTTCAGCAGATAATATATGTCGGAATCGAGAAATTAAACTGGGTAGCGAAATATTTAAGATTGATTTGATACCAGTAGAGTTAGGGAGTTTTGATGTAATACTTGGCATGGACTGGCTGAAGAAGGTGAAAGCAGAGATCGTATGTTATAAAAATGCAATTCGCATTGTACGAGAAGAAGGAGAACCCTTAATGGTGTACGGAGAAAAGGGCAACATGAAGCTACATCTTATTAGTAATTTGAAGGCACAAAAACTAATAAGAAAAGGTTGCTATGCTGTTCTAGCACACGTCGAGAAAGTACAAACTGAAGAAAAGAGCATCAATGATGTTCCCGTCGCAAAAGAATTTCTCGATGTATTTCCGAAAGAATTACCGGGACTACCTCCACATCGATCTGTTGAATTTCAAATAGATCTTGTACCAGGAGCTGCACCAATAGCTCGTGCTCCTTATAGACTCGAACCCATCGAGATGAAAGAACTGCAAAGCCAACTGCAAGAACTATTAGAATGTGGTTTCATTCGACCAAGCACATCACCATGGGGAGCTCCTGTTTTGTTTGTCAAGAAGAAGGATGGTACATTTAGGTTGTGTATTGACTACAGAGAGTTGAACAAACTTACCATCAAAAACCGTTATCCACTGCCGAGAATTGACGACTTATTTGATCAACTACAAGGCTCGTCGGTTTATTCGAAGATCGATTTACGTTCTGGATATCATCAAATGTGAGTAAAGGAGGATGATATTCCAAAAACTGCTTTTAGGACGCGTATGGTCATTACGAGTTTATGGTTATGCCGATTGGATTGACTAACGCACCAGCTGTGTTCATGGACCTTATGAACCGAGTGTGTGGGCCATATATTGACAAGTTTGTCATTGTTTTCATCGATGACATACTTATTTACTCAAAGAATGATCAAGAGCACGAAGAACATTTGAGAAAAGTGCTAGAAGTATTGAGGAAAGAAAAACTGTACGCTAAGTTTTCAAAGTGTGCATTTTGGTTGGAAGAAGTTCAATTCCTCGGTCACATAGTGAACAAAGAAGGTATCCAGGTGGACCCGGTAAAGATCGAAACCGTTGAAAAGTGGGAAACCCCAAAAACTCCGAAGCATATACGTCAATTTTTAGGATTGGCTGGTTACTACAGAAGATTCATCCAAGATTTCTCCAAAATAGCAAAACCCTTGACTGCATTAACGCATAAAGGGAAGAAATTTGAATGGAAGGATGAACAAGAGAAGGCGTTTCAATTATTGAAGAAAAAGCTAACTACGGCACCTATATTGTCATTGCCTGAAGGGAATGATGATTTTGTGATTTATTGTGATGCATCAAAGCAAGGTCTCGGTTGTGTATTAATGCAACGGACGAAGGTGATTGCTTATGCGTCTAGACAATTGAAGATTCACGAGCAAAATTATACGACGCATGATTTGGAATTAGGCGCGGTTTTTTTTACATTAAAGACTTGGAGGCACTACTTATATGGGGTCAAAAGTATTATATATACCGACCACAAAAGTCTTCAACACATATTTAATCAGAAACAACTGAATATGAGGCAGCGTAGGTGGATTGAATTGTTGAATGATTATGACTTTGAGATTCGTTACCACCCGGGGAAGGCAAATGTGGTAGCCGACGCCTTGAGCAGAAAGGACAGAGAACCCATTCGAGTAAAATCTATGAATATAATGATTCACACTAACCTTACTACTCAAATAAAGGAGGCGCAACAAGGAGTTTTAAAAGAGGGAAATTTAAAGGATAAAATACCCAAAGGATCGGAGAAGCATCTTAATATTCGGGAAGACGGAACCCGGTATAGGGCTGAAAGAATTTGGGTACCAAAATTTGGAGATATGAGAGAAATGGTACTTACAGAAGCTCATAAAACCAGATACTCAATACATCCTGGAACGGAGAAGATGTACAAGGATCTTAAGAAACATTTTTGGTGGCCAGGTATGAAAGCCGATATTGCTAAATATGTAGGAGAATGTTTGACGTGTTCTAAGGTCAAAGCTGAACATCAAAAACCATCTGGTCTACTACAACAACCTAAAATCCTGGAATGGAAATGGGAAAACATTACCATGGATTTCATTACTAAATTGCCAAGGACTGCAAGTGGTTATGATACTATTTGGGTAATAGTTGATCGTCTCACCAAGTCAGCACACTTCCTGCCAATAAGAGAAGATGACAAGATGGAGAAGTTAGCACGACTGTATTTGAAGGAAGTCGTCTCCAGACATGGAATACCAATCTCTATTATCTCTGATAGGGATGGCAGATTTATTTCAAGATTCTGGCAAACATTACAGCAAGCATTGAGAACTCGTCTAGACATGAGTACTGCCTATCATCCACAAACTGATGGGCAGAGCGAAAGGACGATACAAACGCTTGAAGACATGCTACGATCTTGTGTTATTGATTTCGAAAACAGTTGGGATCGACATCTACCGTTAGCAGAATTTTCCTACAACAACAGCTACCATTCAAGCATTGAGATGGTGCCGTTTGAAGCACTTTATGGTAGAAAGTGCAGGTCTCCGATTTGTTGGAGTGAAGTGGGGGATAGACAGATTACGGGTCCGGAGATTATACAAGAAACTACCGAGAAGATCATCCAAATTCAACAACGGTTGAAAACCGCCCAAAGTCGACAAAAGAGCTACGCTGACATTAAAAGAAAAGATATAGAATTTGAAATTGGAGAGACGGTCATGCTTAAAGTTGCACCTTGGAAAGGCGTTGTTCGATTTGGTAAACGAGGGAAATTAAATCCAAGGTATATTGGACCATTCAAGATTATTGATCGTGTCGGACCAGTAGCTTACCGACTTGAGTTACCTCAACAACTCGCGGCTGTACATAACACTTTCCACGTCTCGAATTTGAAGAAATGTTTTGCTAAAGAAGATCTCACTATTCCGTTAGATGAAATCCAAATCAACGAAAAACTTCAATTCATCGAAGAACCCGTCGAAATAATGGATCGTGAGGTTAAAAGACTTAAGCAAAACAAGATACCAATTGTTAAGGTTCGATGGAATGCTCGTAGAGGACCCGAGTTCACCTGGGAGCGTGAAGATCAGATGAAGAAGAAATACCCGCATCTATTTCCAGAAGATTCGTCAACACCTTCAACAGCTTAAAATTTCGGGACGAAATTTATTTAACGGGTAGGTACTGTAGTGACCCAAACTTTTCCATGTTTATATATATTAATTGAGATTTATATTTACATGATTAAATGTTTCCAACATGTTAAGCAATCAAACTTGTTAAGACTTGATTAATTGAAATATATTTCATATAGACAATTGACCACCCAAGTTGACCGGTGATTCACGAACGTTAAAACTTGTAAAAACTATACGATGACATATATATGGTTATATATATAGTTAACATGTTTTTATTATAAGTATGTATCTCATTAGGTATTTTAACAATGAGTTATATACATAAAAATGAGACTATTAATTTAAGAAACTCGAAAACGATATATATAACGATTAGCGTTATAACAACGTATTACTAGGTACATATGAATCATATTAAGATATTGATACACTTGGTTAATTATGTTAAATGATAAGTAAATATATTATTAAGTGTATTAACAATGAAATGCATATGTAAAAATAAGACTACTAACTTAATGATTTCGAAACGAGACATATATGTAACGATTATCGTTGTAACGACATTTAACTATATATACATCATACTAAGATATATTATATATCATAATATCATGATAATATAATAATTTAACATCTCATTTGTTATAATAAACAATGGGTTAACAATATTCAACAAGATCGTTAACCTAAGGGTTTCAAAACAACATTTACATGTAACGACTAACGATGACTTAACGACTTAGTTAAAATGTATATACATGTAGTGTTTTAATATGTATTCATACACTTTTGAAAGACTTCAAGACACTTATCAAAATACTTCTACTTAACAAAAATGCTTACAATTACATCCTCGTTCAGTTTCATCAACAATTCTACTCGTATGCACCCGTATTCGTACTCGTACAATACACAGCTTTTAGATGTATATACTATTGGTATATACACTCCAATGATCAGCTCTTAGCAGCCCATGTGAGTCACCTAACACATGTGGGAACCATCATTTGGCAACTAGCATGAAATATCTCATAAAATTACAAAAATATGAGTAATCATTCATGACTTATTTACATGAAAACAAAATTACATATCCTTTATATCTAATCCATACACCAACGACCAAAAACACCTAAAAACACTTTCATTCTTCAATTTTCTTCATCTAATTGATCTCTCTCAAGTTCTATCTTCAAGTTCTAAGTGTTCTTCATATATTTTACAAGTACTAGTTACATAAAATCAAGAATACTTTCAAGTTTGCTAGCTCACTTCCAATCTTGTAAGGTGATCATCCAACCTCAAGAAATCTTTGTTTCTTACAGTAGGTTATCATTCTAATACAAGGTAATAATTATATTCAAACTTTGGTTCAATTTCTATAACTATAACAATCTTATTTCAAGTGATTATCTTACTTGAACTTGTTTTCGTGTCATGATTCTGCTTCAAGAACTTCGAGCCATCCAAAGATCCGTTGAAGCTAGATCCATTTTTCTCTTTTCCAGTAGGTTTATCCAAGGAACTTAAGGTAGTAATGATGTTCATAACATCATTCGATTCATACATATAAAGCTATCTTATTCGAAGGTTTAAACTTGTAATCACTAGAACATAGTTTAGTTAATTCTAAACTTGTTCGCAAACAAAAGTTAATCCTTCTAACTTGACTTTTAAAATCAACTAAACACATGTTCTATATCTATATGATATGCTAACTTAATGATTTAAAACCTGGAAACACGAAAAACACCGTAAAACCGGATTTACGCCGTCGTAGTAACACCGCGGGCTGTTTTGGGTTAGTTAATTAAAAACTATGATAAAATTTGATTTAAAAGTTGTTATTCTGAGAAAATTATTTTTATTATGAACATGAAACTATATCCAAAAATTATGGTTAAACTCAAAGTGGAAGTATGTTTTCTAAAATGGTCATCTAGACGTCGTTCTTTCGACTGAAATGACTACCTTTACAAAAATGACTTGTAACTTATTTTTCCGACTATAAACCTATACCATTTCTGTTTAGATTCATAAAATAGAGTTCAATATGAAACCATAGCAATTTGATTCACTCAAAAAGGATTTAAAATGAAGAAGTTATGGGTAAAACAAGATTGGATAATTTTTCTCATTTTAGCTACGTGAAAATTGGTAACAAATCTATTCCAACCATAACTTAATCAACTTGTATTGTATATTATGTAATCTTGAGATACCATAGACACGTATACAATGTTTCGACCTATCATGTCGACAGATCTATATATATTTCGGAACAACCATAGACACTCTATATGTGAATGTTGGAGATAGCTATACAGGGTTGAGGTTGATTCCAAAATATATATAGTTTGAGTTGTGATCAATACTGAGATACGTATACACTGGGTCGTGGATTGATTCAAGATAATATTTATCGATTTATTTCTGTACATCTAACTGTGGACAACTAGTTGTAGGTTACTAACGAGGACAGCTGACTTAATAAACTTAAAACATCAAAATATATTAAAAGTGTTGTAAATATATTTTGAACATACTTTGATATATATGTATATATTGTTATAGGTTCGTGAATCAACCAGTGGCCAAGTCTTACTTCCCGACGAAGTAAAAATCTGTGAAAGTGAGTTATAGTCCCACTTTTAAAATCTAATATTTTTGGGATGAGAATACATGCAGGTTTTATAAATGATTTACAAAATAGACACAAGTACGTGAAACTACATTCTATGGTTGAATTATCGAAATCGAATATGCCCCTTTTTATTAAGTCTGGTAATCTAAGAATTAGGGAACAGACACCCTAATTGACGCGAATCCTAAAGATAGATCTATTGGGCCTAACAAACCCCATCCAAAGTACCGGATGCTTTAGTACTTCGAAATTTATATCATATCCGAAGGGTGTCCCGGAATGATGGGGATATTCTTATATATGCATCTTGTTAATGTCGGTTACCAGGTGTTCACCATATGAATGATTTTTATCTCTATGTATGGGATGTGTATTGAAATATGAAATCTTGTGGTCTATTGTTACGATTTGATATATATAGGTTAAACCTATAACTCACCAACATTTTTGTTGACGTTTAAAGCATGTTTATTCTCAGGTGAATACTAAGAACTTCCGCTGTTGCATACTAAAATAAGGACAAGATTTGGAGTCCATGTTTGTATAATATTGTGTAAAAACTGCATTCAAGAAACTGATTTCGATGTAACATATTTGTATTGTAAACCATTATGTAATGGTCGTGTGTAAACAGGATATTTTAGATTATCATTATTTGATAATCTACATAAAGCTTTTTAAACCTTTATTTATGAAATAAAGGTTATGGTTTGTTTTAAAAATGAATGCAATCTTTGAAAAACGTCTCATATAGAGGTCAAAACCTCGCAACAAAATAAATTAATAAGGAACGTTTTTAATCAATAAGAACGGGACATTTCATAAAGCAGGTCTCTGAGAATTCTATCTCATAGGTAAGTATGTACAGTTTTTATTTTTTATTGCTTTTAACCTTTTGATAATAAACGCTGAATCGTTCGCTATAAAGTATTAAATTGATATTCAGTAAAATTAGGTATGCGAAACCGAAATTATTGATATCATACAAAAATTTATTACATCACTGCGAAATTTACCGTTTATTCTTAAGGTATAAATATCTTTAATCAATCAATCCAAAGTATTTCAAAAATTCGTCAGGAGTAAAACTAGGTAATATAGTCAAAATTACTTTACCCAAAAGAGGGACGTATATTTTTGATAATATTTGATAGATTAAAGTGGGATAAAAGACCAAAAAGATTTTTAATTTTATTTTTAACTTGTTTTTAAAAATTAATATATAAATATTAAATTAATATTGTAAACTTTTAAAATCAATATATTTAAGTTTGTAAATATTTTAAAAACTAATATTTTCAATATAAGTTTGTAAAATTAAAAATACTAATTATATTTAAATGAAGTTTTAATTTTATGCATTTTAAATTTAAGTTTGGTGTGAATTTAAAAAAATATATATATATATATATATACTTTATTTCATTAAGTTAAAAATGGGATTTCTAAAAATTCGTCGTGAATTGAAGACTCGGTCATTGAACCGAAATTGCTTTACCCGAGGGCGGGATGAGAAATTTTGTTATCATTATTTTTAATCTTATTGATTTAAAGTATGCCAAAAACATTTAAAAAACCCAAAAATCTTTGCTTTTAAAACAAACGCTTTAAAATGACAAATTTTAAAATTTTGTCGAGAGACGGACTAGGACACCGATCCGAAATGCCCTCATTCTTAAAAGAAACAAATTTTTAAAATTTATTAATTTATGTTTTATTAGTTAAAGGTTTTTTATTAAAAAAAAACCGCACTCGCGGTACTTGATAGGGACCCACATCCGCACTCGAGGAGGTTGTAAAACTCAGAAGGGTTAACTGGTCGAACAGACCAGTCCCCAACACACCCACACCCATTTTTCTGCGAAAAACACACACAAAATGCTCTCAAATTCGAAATTTTTCACCGTTAAACATCAAATTTTTTGCTAAAATCATGTTGAGAAGGATCCTACCAAGAAATTTCTCAAGGAGATCGGTAATTTCTACATCTAAACACTCTTTAATTCGGATTTTTAGTGTTCTTGAATAAATTTATACCTAATTTAATTTTGATGATTTCTAGTTTAATTATGCTCAGATTGTTTGTGTATTATGCTTGTATAACCTAGATTGATGCTATTTAACATGATTAGAAGCCTTAAACTTCAAATTTTGAGTAATCTAGGGTTTGTGTTCTTGAGCAAAATTGGGGTTTTTTGATATAAACGGGTTATGGCCAAATTTTGTTGTTAGTTTATACTAAATTGAGTAGTGTAACATGTTTAGGTTGCTAAATGATCAAAACTTTGATCCTAAACATGATTTTTAAGTAGACTTTTTGAGTCAAAAATGCATGAACTCAATTTAATTGATATGAATGCCATTTAGAACTTGTTTAATTGCTAGTAATGATTATTTTGACATGTTATTTGAGATAAAAGCTAAAGAACATTGTATACATTTTCATATATGTTTATTTGTAAAAGTGTAGAATTGTTAATATTGTGAAAATGCATATAAAGTTTAAAATGGATTAAACATGTCTTTATGATTGTTTTGATTTATGATTTTGCTAACACTAATGCATATTTGGATGCACAAAAATTGTGTTTAATATGTTTTGGAGACTGAAAGGGGTGAATCTTCATCCGCATCTCAGGCTCACAATGCTCCTCCTGAGAATGCAGAAGAACAGGAGATTAACGACCAATATAGACAAAATCTACCGCATCAATTCATTTCATATTCAAATATAGAATTGGCAGATTTACATCCTAATTTAAGGTTTGACCCACATTGGATAGATTATCCAAAATACCAGAGGAACTTGCACTCCCTTCAGTCTAATGTTGTTGAAGTACCCAGAATAATAGATTGGGAACCGTTAGAAACAGTGGGATTGGCCAATCCAATCAGAGAATTCCTTACACAAAGGTATGGTAATTCTACTTTTAATGATTGGGAACGTTTGTTTAATATACGTAGGCGTGTATATAGAGAATGGTGTGTGGAATTATTATGTAGTGTTGAAATAAATGATCAGGTAGCTACCTTAACCGATCGTAGTTTTATTAGATTTTTATTAGGAGGTGTGATGCGCCATATGTCTCTACTAGACATGGCTCAGGCTTTGTGTATATATACGCCTGAGGAACTAACATCTACTGATTGTCAAAGGTTGATAGTTAATGGTAGGAGGGTTGATGAAAATTTTGATATGAATGGAATATGGAGTAGAATGACTAGGCATAACCGATTTCGTGGAGGGAATAACTCTTATACTGATATTGATAGAGCTGAGCTAAGAGTAATCCATAGGTTCTTAGAAAACACGATTACACAGCGAGGTAAGAACAAAGAGAAAGTAAATGAGAATGATTTATTTTATCTCGTGTGTATTCGAGACCCACAGAGCGCTGTTAGTATACCTTATTGTGTGGGTTATTATTTATTGGCTATGGTTAGGAGTATACGGCCTAATGGTATAATAGGAGGTGGTATCTTTGTTACTTTAATTGCTGAGTATCTCGGTGTCGATAGAAGTCAGGGGGGATTAATAATTGCAGCACCAGAACCCCGTGATACAATTGGTTTGAAAGTATATCATGGTGCTAAGGTTTTAAAGAAACGACATAACGCTGCAGCACCATATGATGGCCAGCATCCACAGGTCGAAAGAGATCAGCAGCAAGGTAATGCGGGAGGGGGGAATCAGATGACAGAAATGCAAATTTTTATGGCTCAACATGAGTATGAAATGGCTAGACAACGAGCATTTCAAGATTGGCAGTATCATCAAAACCAAATCATAAGTCATTGTGCACACATAAATACAAACTACATTCCTACTCCAATGCCCGTATTTCCTCCCTGGACTATATAGACCCGACCACCATACCCTACATATGACCCAGCTCAAGCATTCTACAGCACATACGGCTATGAATGAGATCCCTACTTGCACCATCCTCATCAACCCTAATTTTCTTTTATGCCTATTTTTATTTATTTGGTAACTTGTAATTTTATACTTTTAATATTTCTTTTGATACTATAATAGTTTTTATAAATTTCTAACTTTTATTATTAGATTTTTAATAATTTTTGAATGTGGAGTGATATACCCAACTTCAAAAATATGTATATATATATGTTTGTCGTTTATCTCATATACAAAACAGGGTAAAACAGCGCATTTTCAAAGACTGGCATTAAGTTCAGCAAAAACAACTAATTTTGACGACAAGATGCAAAATATATGTGAAATAACAACTGCAGGAATGAACAAATGATGTGCACCATTTATCATTCAACATAAACAACAATATGTTTGGAAACTTTGGTAAAATTTAATCATTTTTCTACGCTAATCACCCTCAATAATTTAAATTATTACTGATTTCTTGCAAATGAGGGCATTGTAAGATCTTAAGTGTGGGTAGGGGTTAAATTCTTTCGGATTTTTAAAATTTTAAATTTAAACACTTGGTTACCATTAAAAATATTAGTAACGCAGTAGTTGTATTAGAATCTAGTGCTCTCTGATAATAAAGAACAGCCCTAGTCTTATATACTGACTACCCAATTCTAGTAAAAATTTTCAAAATTTTCAACTAAATGAACTCAAAATCATGTTTATACATATTTACGAACGATAAAACTAGGTGTTAACACCGAAATTATTGTTACCTCGGAAAGGACATAAATTGAAAAACAACCCAAAATGCTTGAATTCATTTAAAATGGAATAGAGGAAAATAAAAAGGCAAAGAAAGGAAAATAAAAGCTAAGTGTGGGAAAAATTTACCAAGTTATTTAGAACATATATTACTAATTTTTGTATAAAAAATTAAAGATACTTTTGTTTTGAACAATATTAATCAGTTTTACCCAGTTTATTGTAATATAAATAGAATTTAAAAGGAAGTAAAGTCTTCCGAGAAAAAGACACGCGCTTCTTTATTTAGGTCAGGAAGTTGTCGTCTAGACCAGTTGTAGAGTCTATGAAAAACCTTGAAAAATTTTCTCGAAAATCAGCTGGAAATCCACGGACCTCAGCATCAAACAGGGTCGCCAAGTGGTCAGACTTATCCTAACCATGAGAGGATCTGTCTCGTACAATAAGGTGCACCGTGCAAATTAGCTTATAAGATTAATGAATCAGATCCCCAGAAAGGATAATCTTCTTAAAGATCAAAAATCAGCTTTTAAGACTGATATTACTCAATTCTTGAGATTGACCTTAAAGATTGAGAATTCAAACTCATGGAATTCAATGATATCTAAACTCGAGCTTGAACGAGAAAATATTTTGATCAAATTAAAACCAATTTGTTTTCTGAAAACCCATTTTCAATGCGTTCATTACCATTGAACGTAAAATCCTAAGAATTCACCGGAATTCATTAGGTCACCTGAACCAAATCGGGTGTCAACCGTAAGAACGGTGGTTGCATAGCATGGTCGAAGACAGGACCGTGTGCCAGACCAAAAAACTATAGGGTGATCTTTACTATTGCTCCTACAAAGGATAGTAATTGCATCCGACACATTATAGACCATAATCAAAAGCATGTCACGGGACATTGCCTTAACAGTTGCTTGTTCAACGCTTTTCTTTATAACCGGACGGTAGTTAACCAAAAGGTAATATACGGAGCAAGTATACTGGACGTGTTGCTTTCCTAATACAAGGTTAGCAAGTGGGTGACACAAAACCATAAGTTTTGAGCTAAATTTTTCAAATTTGAAACCCACAAAACTCACAAAAACAATTTCGCAAACACCGGTGAAGGGTTATTCCGGAAAACTTATCTAGGGTAAAAGCTAGAATGAATTTTCAAAAGATTAAATGTTTTCATAAAGATCCAATTTCCTAAAGGATCTAAATTTTCATAGTCATGTGGAACTGTAAACCACATCGTTACTAACATTGTTCATACCGCCGTATTAAAATCACTGATGTACAAAGTGTAAAGAATAAAGAAGTGATTCTAGTAAAGTTATAGTCAAGTTCTATATTGCTAGAGGACAAGTAACGCTCAAGTGTGGGAATATTTGATAATGCTAAAAACGAACATATATTTCATAGCATTATCCCTCAAGAAAGATAAGCTTTTAGTTGCAATTGTTCTATTTACAAGTGATATTCGTTTAAATAATAAAAGGTGAAGACAAAAGACAGATTCGACGAATTGAAGACGCAAATGACCAAAAAGCTAAAAAGTACAAAGTACAATCCAAGTGGTTCAAATTATTGATGAGAATCGTCTAAAAATTACAAGAGTACAAGCCGTGAAACACAAAGTACAAGATATTAAATTGTACGAAAAGGCGTTCGAAAATCTGGAACCGAGACATGAACCAACTTTCAGCGCGCGACGCAATGGACCAAAAATTACAAGTCAACTATGCACAAGAATATAATATTATATATAATTAATTATATATATTATTATATATTATAATTATACGCAGCCCACATTTTGATTTCATCTATGAGCTGGATTCCAGACCTTCGCACTCGCGGAGGTGTAAAGCATAAAAGCTCAGCACTCGCGGAGCTCTACAGAGCAACATGGGCCTATAAAAGGCCGCGCATTCTGATCGATTTTATTCACTCCTTTTTTAATCTCTCTCTCACGATATATATATATATATATATATATATATATATATATATATATATATATATATAATTTTAATTTTAATTTAAGATTAATAATTATAAGGTTATGTTAGCGAATGTTGTAAGTGTGTAAGTCGAAATTATGTCTGTGTAACGCTACGCTATTATTAATCATTGTAAGTTATGTTCAACCTTTTTAAATTAATGTCTCGTAGCTAAGTTATTATTATGCTTATTTAAATCGAATTAATCATGATGTTGGACTAAATATTAAAGTCGGGGTTATTGGGCTTTGTACCATAATTGGGGTTTGGACAAAAGAACGACACTTGTGGAAATTAGACTATGGGCTATTAATGGGCTTTATATTTGTTTAAGTGAATGATAGTTCGTTAATTTAATATAAATGGACGTAATTATAAATAACCACATACACTCGATCGGACACGATGGGGGGGATATTTATAAATACTAATAATCATTCATTTGACCGGACACAGGAATGGATTAATAGTCAATGGACTCATTAAAACAAGGGTGGATTACATGCAAGGACACTTGGTGTAATTGATAATAAAGTATTAAAACCTTATTACAGTTTAAGTCCCCAATTAGTTAGAATATTTGACTTCGGATATAAGGATAATTTGACGAGGACACTCGCACTTTATATTTATGACTGATGGACTGTTATGGACAAAACCAGATGGACATATCGAATAATCTAGGACAAAGGACAATTAACCCATGGTAATAAATTAAAATCAACACGTCAAACATCATGATTACGGAAATTTAAATAAGCATAATTCTTTTATTTCATATTCCATCGCACTTTTATTTACTGTCATTTTATTTATCGCACTTTTAATTATCGTACTTTTTAATTATCGCAATTTTATTTACTGTTATTTTATTTATCGCACTTTAATTATTGTCATTTACTTTACGCTTTAAATTAAGTTATATTTATTTTTAATATTTTACATTAGGTTTTAACTGCGACTTAAGACATAAAATCGACAAACCGGTCATTAAATGGTAAAAAAACCCCTTTCATAATAATAATAATACTACTTATATATATATATATTTATACAAATATAGTTTTTAAAAAAGTATAGCGTTAAACTTGGCTAGTTCCCTGTGGACGAACTGGACTTACTAAAAACTACATTACTGTACGATTAGGTACACTGCCTATAAGTGTTGTTGCAAGGTTTAGGTATATCCACTCTATAAATAAATAAATAACTTGTGTAAAATTGTATCGTATTTAATAGTATTTCGTAATAAAAAATATAACTACCTCGCATAACATCAGGTTTGAACTCAAATGTTCTTGAGAAAACCCACATAGCTCTTTAATGGAAGCTAAGAGCTAGTAATCGGGTTTAATGTTGTTGTTGGTGGGCTTTGGGTTGGAAATCGACTTGGCCATGATTAGGGCTTCTAAATTGGGTATAATCACTAGTGTTAGTGATTATGGAAGTGTTGGAACCCATTTGGGTGTATTTGATTGACTAATTTTGAAATGGGTCAAAATTAGGGTTTATGTGCCAAATTGGGTAAGATAAGTGTTTAACACTTATGATTTGGTTAAATTGGTGTGTTAGGACCATTTTCACTTGTGTTAGTGAATATGGGTTAGTTTGGGCGTTGTTTGCGTTTGGAAGTGCATTTGGGTTGAAATTGCACTAAGCGTCATTTTGGGTTGGTTTGTAATCTACCCTAATTGTGTTGTTTGTTATGTGTTAAATGGATTAGGTACTTTCCATTGGCGATTGCGGATTTTGGTATTGCATTCATCACGGTGCTAAGGTGAGTGTAAATATATTATATGCGTATGTATGCAGAGGATGGGTACGGGTCGGTAGAGTGATCCTTGCTCGGATTCACTCTACATGTGATGGGATGATGGATTCTTGGAGTTTTGAGTCCATGTTGTACGCTTATGTGTTTTGGGCTACCACCCTTGGGGTAGTGAATCTTTGGAGTATACGGATTCACGTTGGCGTGTTGGGCCAACCCTGTCGATGTTGATGATGTTGAGGAGATGAATCTCGGGTAGTTCGGATTCATGATGACTCGGGTAGTTCGGTCATCTTAGTGATGAGGTGGTGAATCTCGGGTAGTGCGAATTCACTAAGGCACGGGTAGTTCGGCCAACCTCAGTTGTTGAAGCGGTGAAGGAAGTGAATCTCGGGTAGTGCGAATTCACTAAGGCTCGGGTTGTTCGACCAACCTTCATATGTATAATGTTAAGGGGTTAACCTTGGTGTCTTGGTTATATTGTATATGCGTATATATACTTGTTGTATGTTGTAGCTAATCTTGCGGTGTTAGCTTGGAGTTATGTAGCGTGTAGCTACCTTGTGTATGTGCTTATCGTATAGCTTGCGTATGTTATACATGGATTGCGGTATGTGTTTATTAATTGTGCTTGCGGTGGATGTATTCATTTTATGCATATGTATGTATATAGTATGTTTGTACTCACTAAGCTTTCATAGCTTACCCTCTCGTTGTTTACATTTTTATAGATTCGCGTGGAGGTGGTGGCTCGGGTAAGCGTGGGAACTAGTGGACTTGCGTAGGTTGCTTTAGAAGACATGCTTTTGGATTTATCAGGATTGGGTAGCGTATCCCCAATCACCATGCTCGGTCTTTGTTTTGTGTTAAACTAAAACGGGTCGAGATTCTCACTTTCACGTATTTATGGGTCATTGGAGTCCCAAAGTTTGTAATGTACTTTTTGTCGTTTAAACCCAGAAAATTAATGTTTGAAAAGAGTTGGTTATAGGTTGGGAATTTATGAGTCTTGGTTTGGGCAAAAATGGTTTATTATGCTAAAATGGGCTGACCTTGTTCTCTAGTTCAAACGCGCGCCGCGCAAAGGGCCATTTGCTGGTGATCTGCCCAGTTGTTAAGTTCTGACTTTGATTCGTGTTGTAATGTGCACCGCGCACCCATATGCGCCCCGCACATATGGTCAGACTGAAACTGTTTGTTGTTTTAAAAAAAATGCGTGTTTTCTAGGAAATGGTTTTTGGATCATTACAAGTGGTATCAGAACATGGTCTAAGGGATTTATGTGACTTGAGATAGGTGCCTAGACTTAGACTTTTGTGTGTGTGCTTGTTTGTTGCGGGACTTGTAGGGGTACGGGTCGGAACGGGTTGTAGTTAGTGCCTTAGTTTGTAGGCGAACTAACTAGGATTGTAGTTTGTATCGTGATATCGTTTCGTGTATGTTTTTATCGTGTTGTGTTTGTGTTTATGTTTGCTTTTGCGAATATCATCTAGCAAGATAGTCGTTGTACTAACAAGTTGAGACGGCGTGTGCACGTAATAATGACTAGCTACCATTGTTACGAGTATAAATCGTGTCTAACAAGTGATGCAAGACGATTGTTGAGCAAGATGGGGAGATTTTGTGTGTGTGGTTTTACGCGTTCGTTGTTTAATCGTTTGCATTCTTTAGAATGAATACGGGTAACAGGACTTCAAGGGAGAATCGAAGCGATGACGATGAGTTTAACACTAGAGTTGCGGCCGACATTGCGGAGCAATTGAGTGCGTTACGAGAAGAAATGGATAGGAAGTATTCCAAGTTTCAAAGTAGTGACGAAATGGAGCGTTGTCATAAAAGCTTCATGAGGACTAAACCTCCGATATATGACGGAAAACCGGATCCTTTGATAAGCACAACATGGATCTCAGATGTCGAAGGGTGTTTTCGCACTATTGAATGCTGATATCTCTCCATTTATATATATTTTATTTTGCGATATCTACCTCACTTTGCTCAGTTTTTGACTATCTCGAAGCCGATTTAGTGTGTGTTAATGAGCTAATTGGTAAATTAAGGGCTAAGGAGTTGATTTGGTGTAAAATTGACCAAATCATGGGCAAAATTGACTAAGAAAATGACAAGTGCAGGAAACAGCTCCAAAATCGCCGCTCCTGTGAAGGAGCACCGCTCTTGAAGGCCCAAAAGCGTCGTTCCAGAAGGAAAAGCGACGCTATTATGCACGATTTGTCTCCATTTTTCATCAGTGAGCAAAAGCGTCGTTTTAAATGTCAAAAGCGTCACTCCTGATCAGCCAAAAGCGTCGCTCCTCAACAAAAGCGTCGCCTCTGTTCAGAGCCAAAAGCGGCGTTCCAAAGTCAAAAGCGTCGCTCCTCACTAAGCCAAAAGTGCCGCTCCTAAAGTAAAAGCGGTGCTCCTGACGCTGTTTCAGCGCAGATTTTCAGCACTATGTGTGATGACCCGGAAATTTCTGACCAAATTTAAACTTAATCTTTGTATGATTAACATTTCCGACACGATAAGCAAAGTCTATGAAGTTGAATCTCAAAATTTTAAACTATTCAAATACTCTTCGATTGTTCTCAACGATTCGCGAACCATTATATGTAAATAGATACATATATATACTATAACTTGAAAACGTAACAAAGTTTTAATTGCATGATACCGTACATTAAACTTATTGGTTTATATATCTATTTGAATATATATGATTTCAAGTTATTTAGTAAACGATAGTAACATTCGTTTATTGATTCGATTGATATTTAGATAAGTTAACTAAAGCGTTTAAGATGAACCAGTAAAACACTAATTTGCTACAGTGTTTTCAATTTGCCACATTACTCAAAATTCTACAGTGTTTTCGAAAATCACTATTTACTACAGTGAAATTGACTTTGCTACAGTGAATTGCTACAATAAAAATTGACTTTGCTACAGTAAAATACTATTTTAAAATGTATTTTAGCAAATAGTGAGACGATGATTTATAAAAGCAAATGACCACGATACTTAAATGTATAAGTTATATTTCATAGAATATAATTTAGTGAAGAATAAGCCTAATTATTGACAAAGGTATAGGCGGTAAAACGTAAAATGCTAGTTTTGTCAGTGTACGAAACCACGTTCGAAAAACCGGAACCGGGACATAAGTCGAGTGACGACATACGACTTATCGGAACAAAAATTACAAGTTAACTATGCACGTGAATTTAATATAATATATAATTAATTATATAAATTAAATATATTATATTATTATATATAATATAAAATTATGTCGACAAACAAGAAGTTAAAAATTTGTGAGCTGTCCCAGGGTGCCATGCGATCGCATGGCCTTGAAGCACAAATCCCATGCGATCGCATGGGGTGCTTTTTCAGAAAAAGTTCTATAAATTGATCGAGTTTCTGGCTATATTTTCACTCACACATATACAAATATAGATATACTCCGTAATATTATTTATTATTATTATTATTATTATTAATTATTAATAAGATTATTATTAATCTTATTATTTTTATTATTAGTGTTATTATTTTTGCGATACAAAAATAATAATGTACATAAAATATTACGACGGAATGTTGTCCAAATAATTTTCAAAACAAGTTTTCGAGCAAGCTAGAGCTAAGGAAATTATGGGTTATTGCCAAGAAGGTTATGGGTAATTTTCGGGGGTATTTTTGGGAATCAAACCTCGTGTTTATCATCTCCAATGCGTCTACATGCTTTCCTGCAATATTGTATATCAATATTAAACAGTGAGTTTCATAAGATCCCTTTTACTCTCTATATTTTGGGCTGAGAATACATGCAAATGCTTTATTAACCGATATACAATATTTATATGAGTGAGTTTCATAAGATCCCTTTTACTCTCTATATTTTTGGGCTGAGAATACATGCAAATGCTTTATTAACCGATATACAATATTTATATGAGTGAGTTTCATTGATCCCTTTTTAATTGCTTTTGCAATATATATTTTTGGGCTGGGAATACATGCACTTTATTTTAAACACAATGGATACAAGTACATACTAAATTCTACACCGAGTTTGAACCGAAAATCCCTTAGCTTTGGTAACTAGTAA
Organism: Rutidosis leptorrhynchoides; assembly: GCF_046630445.1. NCBI lineage: Eukaryota > Viridiplantae > Streptophyta > Magnoliopsida > Asterales > Asteraceae > Rutidosis > Rutidosis leptorrhynchoides. The sequence continues at coordinate 675,803,900 of NC_092334.1, read as the reverse complement.
CTGTCGGTTATAAGAACCGATGAGCGCGAATAGAGATATATGGATCCATAGGGCTTGACATCCCCGTCTGTTCCAGGTATAGAAAGAAACTCTAGCCTAAACTATAAAACAGACGTATGCTATTTGAAGTTAGTACACGTTGGATTGCGTGTATTGTACATGTTGGTTGCATGTTAAACGAGGGGTATTTATTATAAATGTTAAGGCTTGGTTACCAGGGTGCTCAACTTTGTAGAACCGATTGATAAACGTTTCGGATGAAACAACTGAAATCTTGTGGTCCACCTTTTATTTAAAACATATTGATAAACGTTTTGGATGAAACAACTGGAACCTTGTGGTTTACTTTTATATACAGATGATGTGAAACATTAACTTACAAACCTGGTAAATGTTTTGGATAAAACAACTGAGATCTTGTGATCAACCTTTATATACAGATGATTTGAAATGTTAAAACATATTGATAAACGTTTTGAATGAAACAACTGAACTTTTGTAATCCACATTGATATACGGATTATGTTTAATATTAAAACTATGAACTCACCAACCTTTGTGTTGACACTTGAAGCATGTTTATTCTCAGGTTTCTAGAAGTCTTCCGCTGTTTGCTTATACGTGATACAAGATATGTGCTGGGAGTTATACATGCTATATACAAGAAACTTGCATTCACCAAACCATTACCATGTACCTTATTTTGACTGTATTGTCAATAGATGTATTATTGTAAACCATTTAAATAGTGATTGTCTATACGTAGGAATCATCAGATGTTAAAAACCTAGAATTTATATATTCATTTATGAAATACCTTTTCAAACGAATGCAATGTTACAAAACGTATCACATAGAGGTCAAATACCTCGCAATGAAATCAATGAATGACGTATTGTCCATATGGATTTGGAGCGATCGTCACACTATGAAATGAACTAGATTAGGTAATTTTTCATATGCATCTTTGGGAGCAGCTGCTCAAGGTTCGAATTTCACATACTAAACCCTAATTTCATCATCCATTAGTGTTTAAGGGTGGATTCAAGGAAGCTAGCTCAAGATTCATCATTGTTTAGCTTTGATCTTCATCTTCTTTACATTCTGGGTTGTAATCTTCACTTTACTTTTCATATTTAGCATTGATTACTTGTAATAACTTGAAGATGATGATGATTTACATTTCTATGCTTATTATTAGTTTAATTTTAGCTATAATTGGCTAAATCTCTTGTGTTTGCTTATCTATGAATCTCTAATGCTAGTGTTTGCCCCAAATCAATTGATTATTGTTGTTTGAATGAATTACATGATCATGTATTGTTGAGTTGGCTAAAGATCCATTACTATGAGTTTGTTTTAGGCTTGACTTTGATTACATATGTTGTGTAGCTCTCTTAGTGATTTGAGAAGTGAATCAATATGTGCTTCAACACCTTAGGTGATCTAGACTTAGTTGATTATTTGATTTAAACTTTTAATTGTTCGATCCTTTCGTAGGGGTTCACCCTTATGGAAGTTACTTTTCGCATTTTATATTATTATTTTCGTTTGAAAAATCGCTTGTGTTTGTGTTGTGGTTGAAGGATAGGTACCTTTGGTGTATGAAAACAAGGTCTCACAAGGATCAAGAATTCACACAACCATTTTTCGATCTGGAAAGACATGTGCACGGGGTTTATAATCGTAGAGAAGAAAGGGTATTAATAAAGAATTTCGAAGCTTTGCCATTTTGTTTAGTGTAACAACCCAAACCAACCCGCATTAAACCGCGTTAACTTTACAAAATAAAAAAAAAATTGCTGAACTGCCACCTGGCGCGGCGTGCCATATAGGCTGCGCGGCGCGCCAAACCTGACTGTCCGAAAAGTCTTTAAATGCGAAAATGTTTGACTAGTTCCCGACATATTTAGGCGTAACGCTTTTAACCCCATGTTCCATATATAAAAACTAGCACGTTCTATTAATAAAATTATGTTTATGAAGCGGGGCCCACATTGACCCAAATTACCCCTTAAGTACCAAAATACAATTTTCGACCATAAGACTTTTAATACAAAACAAAGCCGAGCATGGAGATTGGGGATACGCTACCCAATCCTAATAAATCCAAAAGCAAGCCTTCTACGCAAACTATGCAAGTCCTCTAATCCTCGCGCTTACCTGAGCCACCATCCGAATGCAATCTATAAAAAGAGTCAACAACGAGAGGGTAAGCTAACGCTTAGTGAATGATAATATACTACATACATATATATGTATAGAATGGACACGCCACAAAATAATAATTACCGCATACCGAGGCATCCATATATAAAGCACTACACTAAGCATACCGTACGATCTCTAAGCAACGAGCTAAAGATACAACAACAATATAAGTTCACCAACGACGATGTGAACAACGCCAAATAGCTACACCCGGAGGGTTAGCTACAACACAACAATACATTAATATATAACAATATAAACGAACAAGGTTAACACCTTAACCCAATACCGAGAACCAAGTACCACAATGAAGATTGGCCGAACTACACGAGCCTTAGTAATCCGAAACCACACGAGATTACTATCTTCACAACATCGAGGTTGGCCGAACTACACGAGCCTTAGTAATCCGAAACCACACGAGATTACTACCTCAATAAGATGACCGAACTACACGAGTCACCATGAATCCGAACTACACGAGATTCATTTTGATAAGATGACCGAACTACACGCGTCATCTTGAATCCGAACTACACGCGATTCACTTCTCCAACTCAAAACCCTTCGCCATTGGGGTTATATCATCCACATCACAATCACGTGTGATAGTGTACACACAAAACGTGTACCTCGCCAAAGGTGGTAAACCAAAACGCACAACCGTGCCAATTGGATCTAAACGCAAGTCTATCAAATCCACCTATATGTGAAGTGAGCTCTATAACCGAGAACCACTTCACCCGACCCGCACCCATCCTACACATACATATGCACATAGGATATTAACACTCACCTTGAAGTCTTGAAGAATGCTTCCAAGTAATCCGCAACTCGCCAATGGAAAGTACCTATTCCATTATCACAATTACAACAATACGCTTAGAGTGGATTTACAAATCAACCCAATTCGTCACTTAGTGCAATTTCGACCCAAATGCACTTCCAAGCACAAACCGTGCCCAAAACTAACCAATAATCACTAACACAAGTGAGAATGGTCCTAATACGCCAATTAAACCTGAACTCAAGTGTTAAACACGTGTCATACCCATTTTGACACTTAAACCCTAATTTTGACCCATAAGGTCAAAATCTCACCATTTACAAGTTTTGACACCAAAACACATTTAACTTGGTTTTATACTTCAACTTAATCCATTTCAAGTTTATAAACCGCATTAAATCGCCAATTGGGTCATAATCACCACCAAACCCTAATTTGACCCAAAGTCAAAGTTTGTGACGATCGCTCCAAATCCATATGGACAATACGTCATTCATTGATTTCATTGCGAGGTATTTGACCTCTATGTGATACATTTTGTAACATTGCATTCATTTGAAAAGGTATTTCATAAATGAATATATAAATTCTAGGTTTTTAACATCTGATGATTCCTACGTATAGACAATCACTATTTAAATGGTTTACAATAATACATCTATTGACAATACAGTCAAAATAAGGTACATGGTAATGGTTTGGTGAATGCAAGTTTCTTGTATATAGCATGTATGACTCCCAGCACATATCTTGTATCACGTATAAGCAAACAGCGGAAGACTTCTAGAAACCTGAGAATAAACATGCTTCAAGTATCAACACAAAGGTTGGTGAGTTCATAGTTTTAATATTAAACATAATCCGTATATCAATGTGGATTACAAAAGTTCAGTTGTTTCATTCAAAAGGTTTATCAATATGTTTTAACATTTCAAATCATCTGTATATAAAGGTTGATCACAAGATCTCAGTTGTTTTATCCAAAACGTTTACCAGGTTTGTAAGTTAATGTTTCACATCATCTGTATATAAAAGTAAACCACAAGGTTCCAGTTGTTTCATCCAAAACGTTTATCAATATGTTTTAAATAAAAGGTGGACCACAAGATTTCAGTTGTTTCATCCGAAACGTTTATCAATCGGTTCTACAAAGTTGAGCACCCTGGTAACCAAGCCTTAACATTTATAATAAATACCCCTCGTTTAACATGCAACCAACATGTACAATACACGCAATCCAACGTGTACTAACTTCAAATAGCATACGTCTGTTTTATAGTTCAGGCTAGAGTTTCTTTCTATACCTGGAACAGACGGGGATGTCAAGCCCTATGGATCCATATATCTCTATTCGCGCTCATCGGTTCTTATAACCGACAGTTACTAGTTACCAAAGCTAAGGGATTTTCGGTTCAAACTCGGTGTAGAATTTAGTATGTACTTGTATCCATTGTGTTTAAAATAAAGTGCATGTATTCCCAGCCCAAAAATATATATTGCAAAAGCAATTAAAAAGGGATCAATGAAACTCACTCATATAAATATTGTATATCGGTTAATAAAGCATTTGCATGTATTCTCAGCCCAAAAATATAGAGAGTAAAAGGGATCTTATGAAACTCACTCATATAAATATTGTATATCTGTTAATAAAGCATTTGCATGTATTCTCAGCCCAAAATATAGAGAGTAAAAGGGATCTTATGAAACTCACTGTTTAATATTGATATACAATATTGCAGGAAAGCATGTAGACGCATTGGAGATGATAAACATGAGGTTTGATTCCCAAAAATACCCCCGAAAATTACCCATAACCTTCTTGGCAATAACCCATAATTTCCTTAGCTCTAGCTTGCTCGAAAACTTGTTTTAAAAATTATTTGGACAGCATTCCGTCGTAATATTTTATGTACATTATTATTTTTGTATCGCAAAAATAATAACACTAATAATAAAAATAATAAGATTAATAATAATCTTATTAATAATTAATAATAATAATAATAATAATAATAATAATAAATAATATTACGGAGTATATCTATATTTGTATATGTGTGAGTGAAAATATAGCCAGAAACTCGATCAATTTATAGAACTTTTTCTGAAAAAGCACCCCATGCGATCGCATGGGATTTGTGCTTCAAGGCCATGCGATCGCATGGCACCCTGGGACAGCTCACAAATTTTTAACTTCTTGTTTGTCGACATAATTTTATATTATATATAATAATATAATATATTTAATTTATATAATTAATTATATATTATATTAAATTTACGTGCATAGTTAACTTGTAATTTTTGTTCCGATAAGTCGTATGTCGTCACTCGACTTATGTCCCGGTTCCGGTTTTTCGAACGTGGTTTCGTACACTGACAAAACTAGCATTTTACGTTTTACCGCCTATACCTTTGTCAATAATTAGGCTTATTCTTCACTAAATTATATTCTATGAAATATAACTTATACATTTAAGTATCGTGGTCATTTGCTTTTATAAATCATCGTCTCACTATTTGCTAAAATACATTTTAAAATAGTGTTTTACTGTAGCAAAGTCAATTTTTATTGTAGCAATTCACTGTAGCAAAGTCAATTTCACTGTAGCAAATAGTGATTTTCGAAAACACTGTAGCATTTTGAGTAATGTGGCAAATTGAAAACACTGTAGCAAATTAGTGTTTTACTGGTTCATCTTAAACGCTTTAGTTAACTTATCTAAATATCAATCGAATCAATAAACGAATGTTACTATCGTTTACTAAATAACTTGAAATCATATATATTCAAATAGATATATAAACCAATAAGTTTAATGTACGGTATCATGCAATTAAAACTTTGTTACGTTTTCAAGTTATAGTATATATATGTATCTATTTACATATAATGGTTCGCGAATCGTTGAGAACAATCGAAGAGTATTTGAATAGTTTAAAATTTTGAGATTCAACTTCATAGACTTTGCTTATCGTGTCGGAAATGTTAATCATACAAAGATTAAGTTTAAATTTGGTCAGAAATTTTCGGGTCATCACAGTACCTACCCGTTAAAGAAATTTCGTCCCGAAATTTGAGTGAGGTCGTCATGGCTAACAATAAAAATGTTTTCATGACGAATATGTGTTGATAAATAGAATTTTATTACCGTTGAATAATATGGATAAAACAATCCAATTACTCGAAGAGTAAGAGAAGTTATCGTAATAGAGTGAAATGGAGAATAGAGATTCGTCTTATCTCTTGACGTAGTAACGTTTGATTTCCGGAATTTAAGGAATAGAAAATCTTCATATTCTAAATAAGATTTGATTCTTCGGAATTTGCGGAAATTAGGATTTTCTATGATTAAATGTGTAATCTGCCTCGATTGCTATGTCTGATATTTCGCTATAAATTGACCTCTTCCGTCTCATTATTTTCACCATCCCTACTTTCTTCCCCAATTAATACATTCAAAAGATTGTGAAAATGCTCAATCCAGTTCTGGTTCTTGACCTAATATTGACGTTTGCCACAATCATCCTTCTTTTCCAGCTCCCACCAGAAGAATCTGTTTATTTCTATTATGCTCTAGGGATAGTTGTATTTATCATTCTCCCGTGTCTTTATATTGCTATACGCATTGATATACACGGTTTGTAAATTTATGTGTTTTTATCTGGCTTTTATTTTTCTTTATATTTCGGAGCTTCATGCTTTCGTTTTCTCTTCCCGACCTTAAGTCAAGCTGATACTGGTCCAGAATTCGTAGCTATACATTTCAGAATGAACATAGTTAATGTTCTAAGAAGGTAATCGTAATGGTACGATCTTGATTTGTCAAATTACCATAATATTCGAAAAAGACCGAATCATCAAGAAAATATTTTCTTGATATGTTTAGAGGTTAAATAGAATAAAAGAGTTATGTAACATGGTTCATTATGAGGGTGGGATCTGTGAACCTTTATCACGTTCCATTAGAAACTCAGCATGACTTACTGTAATATAATCACGTTGATCAAGTGTCATTATATTATACTAATTCATGCTTCAGTTCCCAACACTACTTCAAAACATTCAAATTTTAAACTTGAAGGTTTCAGAATTTAGAAACTAAAATAGTTTCTTTTATGATGTAATACAGATAGCGCGAAGAGATGAATGATTTCAGATAAGAATGCTTATGAAAATATCTTCAGAAATATCGAGGATATTTATAATAAAAGATACAATGATATCTTAGAATTTCTAATATCGAAGAATGATGAAGAAGATTTGTTCGTAACGGATTTTGAGTTAGTAGCAAGGTATTCGTTAATGACTTCAGCAGATACTGAATCATTTGTATTCTTTGAAGGCAGGTTTAGTCTTTGTGATTTATCCACAGCCCTCCTTCATACTTTGCTCAATCCGTTTTCCAGTTTCAAACCTTCTCTTTTTCTCAGCTTTACTACCATACTATTCTTTATCATCAAACTTTTGACTGTTAAGGTCGTTTACAGTTTTTGCTGCTTCATCAGCATTGTTCCAATTTCAGAGAACTAGTTTCATAGTTTGGGGTGTTTTTCGGAAACTTCACATTCGAAGTATGTAATTCGAGGAGGTAGACGTTATATGTACACATATAACTGTTGGCGTAGACGTGCTGCAAGATTTCAAAATACTGATTGCAAATTCCCGATAGTTGGAACGGCAACTATTGTTACAAGATGTGGATGAGTACATGATAGGGTTTCAATGTATATATAGTGATTTCCGGAGAGATTTAAATAGCAGAGTGACGGAGTCGCTGGTACATTTACTGCTGATATGGTGGAACATAAAAGGTTCCCCAGTAACAAAAACGTATATGCCAAAGTTATAAGTCTGAAAGGTGGTCGTTGACTAGTTAAATGGGTGATAATACTGGATACTTTTAAAAAGGAATTGCAAGGTTATTTTCAGTAATAATAATACCGAAGGATTTATCACAGATACGTGTTAAAGTTTTACTTAGGTTTCGAGAGCTTTCCAGATATATGATTATAAGTATAAATCTTTCTTCTCGTAGATATCGTGTAGTTGGTTTGTCTTCTCGTTTGTTCATTAGTTGAAGTGTTTCCAAGAATTTCGATGGGTTTGAACGCAAAATGTAATCATATGATGTTCTAGTACTGTTCTGAATTCAAAGCATGGTTTTCGAAGCATGGTTTTGAAAGATGTAGGAATCTAAGAGTGATGTTTTTCGTTTAATCTTGACTTGGATTCTGATCTATCGAAATCAGAATATGAAATTGAATGAAAATGGTTATTCTGCGATGAACAGATACGTATATCTATAGGTTTGAGCAGTATAGTTAATGATTGCTGAATCAGAATTGAAGAATGTATAGTGTAACATATTAATGTGGAATTTATATATTTCTAGGGTATTACCTACCCGTTAAAATATTCTCATCATTAACAGTTTGTACAAAAGGATTTTCAATTACAATCTTTATGAAAATATATGTATGTATATTTCCTTCAGATGTAATATAGATTTAATGAGTTATTAAACTCATTTGATTTTCGGTTGGAACTAGAAACGAATAATCTCTTCTATATTAAAGATTACATAATCGTCGCAGGATATTTCTCTAATGAAGTTTTGAATTAATACTTCATCGTTTATGGTTATTAGTATTCTTCGGTGTCTACGGTGTGTATGAGGTTGATACTCGTGGGACAGATTGTGAGGTTAAGGTTTACGGTGCGGATGTTGTTGTTGGTGGTACTGGTACCGTTGTTGGTTGTGCTGCTGGTTCTGGTGGTGCTACCGGTGCTGCCTGTGATGCCTGCAAATTGTACATCATATTCTCCAAAGCCACAACTCGAGCGCGAAGCTCGTTAACTTCTTCTATTATTCCAGGATGATTGGCGGTTGGTACGAGAGGATGAATAAAGTTTAAAATTCTAGTTATCATATAATCGTTGCGAAATATCCTAGAAATGAGGGTAAAGATAGTGTTTCGAACGGGTTCGCCGGTAAGTGCCTCAGGTTCCTCACTAAGAGGTGAATTCGGTTGGTGGAAAGGATCGCCTTCCTCTTGTCTCCATTGATTAAGTTGATTACGAACCCATCCCCAATTCATCCAGAATTGGTGATAACTGATTGGTTGATTCATTCCGGTTACACTGCTTTCAGAACTCAGGTGGAAATTCATATCGGAATCCGAAGAACTCGAATTACTTGCAGAATTCATCTTACACGGTTAGATAAATAATTTTCGATGTGAAATGATTTTCGGATATCGGATGATATTCTAATTACATAGAATACCTTTATATAGTACAAAGGATCCGCGAATTACGGAGAAACTTTCGGAAACTGTCAAGTAAAGGTAACAGTAACAGATACGCTAAGATATTCATTTTGTCTATACACTAGTCATGCAATCCATGCAATAAGGTGTGTCTAGACTACAAATGATAAGCAGGTAATTTTCCACACAAGGAATGATAAGCGGGTAATTTCTAACAAAAAAATTATAAGCAACAACTTTTATCATGCAGACATGGTCGAAGTCCAGACTCACTAATGTATCCTAACAATAACCAGTTAGACACACTAATGCAAATTCTGGTTTGCTAAGACCAACGCTCTGATACCAACTGTGACAATCGCTCCAAATCCATATGGACAATACGTCATTCATTGATTTCATTGCGAGGTATTTGACCTCTATGTGATACGTTTTGTAACATTGCATTCGTTTGAAAAGGTATTTCATAAATGAATATATAAATTCTAGGTTTTTAACATCTGATGATTCCTACGTATAGACAATCACTATTTAAATGGTTTACAATAATACATCTATTGACAATACAGTCAAAATAAGGTACATGGTAATGGTTTGGTGAATGCAAGTTTCTTGTATATAGCATGTATGACTCCCAGCACATATCTTGTATCACGTATAAGCAAACAGCGGAAGACTTCTAGAAACCTGAGAATAAACATGCTTCAAGTGTCAACACAAAGGTTGGTGAGTTCATAGTTTTAATATTAAACATAATCCGTATATCAATGTGGATTACAAAAGTTCAGTTGTTTCATTCAAAACGTTTATCAATATGTTTTAACATTTCAAATAATCTGTATATAAAGGTTGATCACAAGATCTCAGTTGTTTTATCCAAAACGTTTACCAGGTTTGTAAGTTAATGTTTCACATCATCTGTATATAAAAGTAAACCACAAGGTTCCAGTTGTTTCATCCAAAACGTTTATCAATATGTTTTAAATAAAAGGTGGACCACAAGATTTCAGTTGTTTCATCCGAAACGTTTATCAATCGGTTCTACAAAGTTGAGCACCCTGGTAACCAAGCCTTAACATTTATAATAAATACCCCTCGTTTAACATGCAACCAACATGTACAATACACGCAATCCAACGTGTACTAACTTCAAATAGCATACGTCTGTTTTATAGTTCAGGCTAGAGTTTCTTTCTATACCTGGAACAGACGGGGATGTCAAGCCCTATGGATCCATATATCTCTATTCGCGCTCATCGGTTCTTATAACCGACAGTTACTAGTTACCAAAGCTAAGGGATTTTCGGTTCAAACTCGGTGTAGAATTTAGTATGTACTTGTATCCATTGTGTTTAAAATAAAGTGCATGTATTCCCAGCCCAAAAATATATATTGCAAAAGCAATTAAAAAGGGATCAATGAAACTCACTCATATAAATATTGTATATCGGTTAATAAAGCATTTGCATGTATTCTCAGCCCAAAAATATAGAGAGTAAAAGGGATCTTATGAAACTCACTCATATAAATATTGTATATCGGTTAATAAAGCATTTGCATGTATTCTCAACCCAAAATATAGAGAGTAAAAGGGATCTTATGAAACTCACTGTTTAATATTGATATACAATATTGCAGGAAAGCATGTAGACGCATTGGAGATGATAAACACGAGGTTTGATTCCCAAAAATACCCCCGAAAATTACCCATAACCTTCTTGGCAATAACCCATGATTTCCTTAGCTCTAGCTTGCTCGAAAACTTGTTTTGAAAATTATTTGGACAGCATTCCGTCGTAATATTTTATGTACATTATTATTTTTGTATCGCAAAAATAATAACACTAATAATAAAAATAATAAGATTAATAATAATCTTATTAATAATTAATAATAATAATAATAATAATAATAATAAATAATATTACGGAGTATATCTATATTTGTATATGTGTGAGTGAAAATATAGCCAGAAACTCGATCAATTTATAGAACTTTTTCTGAAAAAGCACCCCATGCGATCGCATGGGATTTGTGCTTCAAGGCCATGCGATCGCATGGCACCCTGGGACAGCTCACAAATTTTTAACTTCTTGTTTGTCGACATAATTTTATATTATATATAATAATATAATATATTTAATTTATATAATTAATTATATATTATATTAAATTCACGTGCATAGTTAACTTGTAATTTTTGTTCCGATAGGTCGTATGTCGTCACTCGACTTATGTCCCGGTTCCGGTTTTTCGAACGTGGTTTCGTACACTGACAAAACTAGCATTTTACGTTTTACCGCCTATACCTTTGTTAATAATTAGGCTTATTCTTCACTAAATTATATTCTATGAAATATAACTTATACATTTAAGTATCGTGGTCATTTGCTTTTATAAATCATCGTCTCACTATTTGCTAAAATACATTTTAAAATAGTGTTTTACTGTAGCAAAGTCAATTTTTATTGTAGCAATTCACTGTAGCAAAGTCAATTTCACTGTAGCAAATAGTGATTTTTGAAAACACTGTAGCATTTTGAGTAATGTGGCAAATTGAAAATACTGTAGCAAATTAGTGTTTTACTGGTTCATCTTAAACGCTTTAGTTAACTTATCTAAATATCAATCGAATCAATAAACGAATGTTACTATCGTTTACTAAATAACTTGAAATCATATATATTCAAATAGATATATAAACCAATAAGTTTAATGTACGGTATCATGCAATTAAAACTTTGTTACGTTTTCAAGTTATAGTATATATATGTATCTATTTACATATAATGGTTCGCGAATTGTTGAGAACAATCGAAGAGTATTTGAATAGTTTAAAATTTTGAGATTCAACTTTATAGACTTTGCTTATCGTGTCGGAAATGTTAATTATACAAAGATTAAGTTTAAATTTGGTCAGAAATTTCCGGGTCATCACAAAGTTAGTCAACAAAATAACCTTAAATGGGTTTCAATACTTCCATAATCACTAACTTAAGTGATTAAACTCAATTTCAAGTCCTAAACATGGCCAATTAGTTCTCCAACCTAAAATCCACCAACAATTAACAATAAACCCAATTACTAGCATCACTAAACCCATTTCATCATCTAAAAGGGTTTTTTCATCAAACTAACTCAAACCCTAACTTGAATATCAAATCAAATAGATGAAATTCGGAGTTTGAGCTTACCAATACTACCACAACGTAGCTAGGAACGAAAGGAACAACTTTAGAACTCGAGCTTTTGATCCAAACGGCCTCCTTCTTCTCCAAACCCCAAATCTCTCTCTAGAATCTCTCTCTCTCTCTCTCTAGATAGTTGGGAGTGATGGATGGATGTGAATATCATCCAAAACTGATCCAAACCAGCTAATATGGCTCACAAATCCGGCCCCGAGTGAAATTACCCAATTGCCCTTCATTTAAAACAATTAAAAAGAAGAAGAGGGCTGTCTGCGCGATTTGGCGCGGCGCGCCCCAGACCCGCGCGGCGCGCAAGTAGCCAGTTTCAGATTCTTTTACCTTTTCAATTACATAACAATATTCAACGAAGCCCGTTCTCGAATGTCATAAGTACACAAGTATACAAGATAAATATTCGGGTCTTACAACTCTCCCCCACTTAAACTCGATCACATCCTCGTGATCCTCGTCACTTAACCAAACGGACCACACTCCACGGTCCTCAAACATACGTCCCAATCCGACTTTCCTAGGCAACTCTTCCCAATGAATCACCTCTAACAACCAAAATCGTCACACGCGATTTAACAAATCACAATCCGAGCACTAAAACCATGCTCAATCCCTCACATCGGGAAACTCAACAAATCTCGAACCGAGATATCAACCCTTTAGCGTATCATTACCAAGTACAATGCTAAAAGCAACCAAGTTTAAATCCTAAAGTCAACAATCCGAAACGATGAAGACCGAACCAAACGAACCCTTACGGATTACACCAATCACTAAACATCCATTGTAGTGCGCAATACGACCAATACGCAACTACCCTAACATCATAATCCAACGGCTAGAACCGATAGCGCCCAAAATGACTATGAAAACGCAAAACCCATGGTGTACGAAATCAACCATCGTCACACCCGTAACAAACATGTGAGCGAAACACGGCTATCGCCTCACTAATCCCACAACATGGTCCTCACGACCCCACCATCGACGTATAAAATGACCGATAGTTCCCGCAACATGGTCCTTACGACCCTACCATTGGTGTATCAAACAACCAATAGATCACACGACACGAAGGCTGGCCGAAAACACACGCGCCCTAGTGAATCCGAACTACACGCGACTCACTACCTTCACCACAACAACAATCGGGAATGGCCGAACTACACGCGCCATAGTGAATCCGAACTACACGAGAGTCACTATCCCGGAGGAATGACCGAACTACACGAGTCAATTGTGAATCCGAACTACACGAGATTCACTCCTCAATACAATGACCGAAACCACACGAGTCATTCGTGAATCCGAACTACACGAGATTCACTTCCACAACATCGAGGTTGGCCGAACTACACGAGCCTTAGTAATCCGAAACCATACGAGATTACTACCTCAATAAGATGACCGAACTACACGAGTCACCATGAATCCGAACTACACGAGATTCATTCCAATAAGATGACCGAACTACACGCGTCATCGTGAATCCGAAACCACACGCGATTCACAATCTCAACATAGGAATGGTACTCGCATTTCCCACCGGTACTCGCATTTCCCGATAGTGTTACACCATACCGACATAACACTACTCCCTTGATGAAGTCAGCGGACCCCGAAGGTCATGCTCCACCAATCACAACACCGGATGAAGTCAGCGGACCCGAAGATCATGCTTCACCGATATAACACCACGCTCATGATGAAGTCAGCGGACCCCGAAAGTCATGCTCCACCAATCACGTATTCCCATGATGAAGTCAGCGGACCCTAAAGATCATGCTTCATCAAACAACCATACCATAATCGAGCAAGAACCACCTATACCAAACATAGGTACTAAACAATAATTCTCCACAAGAGAACCCGACACACACCTCCCTTAACCGGAGGATTTCACCTTGCTCGCCAAACACGTCCATTATCTCTCAACGAGATTTACCACGTTACCACCTCGGTGATGATTCAAATCCAAACCATAAGTACAATTTATCCGAGATTGTACTCTACCACAAATCGACCAAATCTAGGTCCCGATAACATTTTCCGGATCTACCAAAAGCATCATCCGAAATCTCACACTAAAACTTCCTCGTGCGGGAGTGTAACTCCCCCACTTAGAACCACGTTCCATATCCACAACTCGTACAACCGCACAATGCTACCACAGGTAGACTCTACCAACAATTGGGCTCACACGACCCATTACCACATCTTGCTCCAACCTTGAGCACACGAAGGATTTTAACCAACCCTTAAACACTTTGTACGAAAAGTGTACCGCAACACAATCGAATTCGAACACCACGCTAGTAGGTATAAAAGAGGCACCTAATGTCGCGTCATAAAGACTCCATTACCAACACACATCGAGATTTAAAACACTCGATCTCAAGGGTTCCAACCAACCGACGAACCTCATGATTCGTCACTTCAACATAAAAGCGAACACGCGCTTAACAACCAAACACCAAAACCATTTCCGTGGCTTGGTAGAAACATTTCCCAAATACTAAGGAATGCTTGGTTGCACCAAGTCTTACGCCCTTCGCCCGTCAATCAATCATCAACATAGGGTACTTCCATTAGGAACGTCACCCATAGCATAACATGCACAACAAAGGCACGCAACTCAAACTCAAACGGCATTTGATAAATAATCAGAAGACATATTTATCAAAATTAAACGTACCTTAACGTCTCCTGGCCGTACCCGTCCCCGCTAACTTGGGACATCCCGACTTACGATGTCCTTCTTTTTGGCAATTGAAGCACACCATACCATCACCCTTTGGTACCGAACATTCCCAAGACTTGTGACCCCTCATGCCACAATTGTAACATCTAGCCGCACTAGAATCCGACATACCCGTTCGCGTACCACCCGTGCTCACACTCGGACCCTTAGCCCTCTTACTCGGAGCACCGTAAGAAACGACCCTTCGCTCACTTGAAGGTTCACCCTTTTTCGATCGTGAATACGACTCGAAACCTCTAGCCAAGTTGAATAATTCCGAAAACGATTTCGCTTGACCCCGGCTAATTTTACTTTTCAAGTCATCATTCAAGGTCCGATAGAAATCTCCCATCAACAAACG
Organism: Rutidosis leptorrhynchoides; assembly: GCF_046630445.1. Classification (NCBI taxonomy): domain Eukaryota; kingdom Viridiplantae; phylum Streptophyta; class Magnoliopsida; order Asterales; family Asteraceae; genus Rutidosis; species Rutidosis leptorrhynchoides. The sequence continues at coordinate 675,788,325 of NC_092334.1, read as the reverse complement.
ATCATTCCCCAAATACTCCGGACAAAAACGAGCCTTCGCCATAAAGGTCGTCTTGAGAGTACTCAAATCCATAGATCCTTGTCGCAAATTTCGCAACTCATTACGCAATTCCCACAAATCGGCCGAAGTCCGGAACTCCTCGAAGAATTCCTCCTTAAAGTCGTCCCACGATAAAGCCATAAACGTCTCGCCACTGACAAGATCAATCTTACCATCCAACCAATCCCTTGCCCTACCCCGCAACAAACTCGTAGCGAGTCTCGTATTTCTCTCAGGAGGGCAATCAATAGTATGGAAACACCCTTCGACGTCCGAAATCCAAGTTGTGCTTATCAAAGGATCCGGCTTTCCGTCATACATCGGGGGTTTAGTCCTCATGAAGCTCTTAAGATAACGCTCCATTTCACCACTACTTTGAAGTTCGGAGTACCTCCTTTCCATTCTTTCATCTAACGTACCCATTTGCTCCGCAACGGCAGCCGCAACCCTAGCGTTAAACTCCACGTCATTCGCCTCGGTCTCGTTTCACGTCGTCATTCTAAAGAATGCAAAACGATTAGTCCACGAACGTGTAAAACCGTACGCACGACACAGCCCCATCTTGCTAAACACTCATCGTACATCACTTGTTAGACACGATTTGCACCCGTAATAAGGTTTGCAAGTCCTTATTACGCACACACGTCGTCTCAACTCGTTAGTACAATGACCGCCTCGCTCGATGATATAACCAACACAACCAAAATTCTACGCGGTACAAACACACGCGAGAATTATTATCACAACACAACAACATATAAATAATATCCACATTACTAATATAAACGTTAGTCAACCTATAGCCAAGGCACTAACCAAACCCATTCCGACCCGTAATCCTACAAGTCCCGCAACAATTTAAGCACACACAAAAGTCTAAGTCTAGGTACCTATCTCAAGTCACCTAAATCCCTTAGACCATGTTCTGATACCACTTGTAACAACCCAAACCAACCCGCATTAAATCGCGTTAACTTTACAAAATAAAAAAAAATTGCTGAACTGCCACCTGGCGCGGCGCACCATATAGGCTGCGCGGCGCGCCAAACCTGACTGTCCGGAAAGTCTTTAAATGCGAAAATGTTTGACTAGTTCCCGACATATTTAGGCGTAACGCTTTTAACCCCATGTTCCATATATAAAAACTAGCACGTTCTATTAATAAAATTATGTTTACGAAGCGGGGCCCACATTGACCCAAATTACCCCTTAAGTACCAAAATACAATTTTCGACCATAAGACTTTTAATACAAAACAAAGCCGAGCATGGCGATTGGGGATACGCTACCCAATCCTAATAAATCCAAAAGCAAGCCTTCTACGCAAACTATGCAAGTCCTCTAATCCTCGCGCTTACCCGAGCCACCATCCGAATGCAATCTATAAAAAGAGTCAACAACGAGAGGGTAAGCTAACGCTTAGTGAATGATAATATACTACATACATATATATGTATAGAATGGACACGCCACAAAATAACAATTACCGCATACCGAGGCATCCATATATAAAGCACTACACTAAGCATACCGTACGATCTCTAAGCAACGAGCTAAAGATACAACAACAATATAAGTTCACCAACGACGATGTGAACAACGCCAAATAGCTACACCCGGAGGGTTAGCTACAACACAACAATACATTAATATATAACAATATAAACGAACAAGGTTAACACCTTAACCCAATACCGAGAACCAAGTACCACAATGAAGATTGGCCGAACTACACGAGCCTTAGTAATCCGAAACCACACGAGATTACTATCTTCACAACATCGAGGTTGGCCGAACTACACGAGCCTTAGTAATCCGAAACCACACGAGATTACTACCTCAATAAGATGACCGAACTACACGAGTCACCATGAATCCGAACTACACGAGATTCATTTTGATAAGATGACCGAACTACACGCGTCATCGTGAATCCGAACTACACGCGATTCACTTCTCCAACTCAAAACCCTTCGCCATTGGGGTTATATCATCCACATCACAATCACGTGTGATAGTGTACACACAAACGTGTACCTCGCCAAAGGTGGTCAACCAAAACGCACAACCGTGCCAATTGGATCTAAACGCAAGTCTATCAAATCCACCTATATGTGAAGTGAGCTCTATAACCGAGAACCACTTCACCCGACCCGCACCCATCCTACACATACATATGCACAAAGGATATTAACACTCACCTTGAAGTCTTGAAGAATGCTTCCAAGTAATCCGCAACTCGCCAATGGAAAGTACCTATTCCATTATCACAATTACAACAATACGCTTAGAGTGGATTTACAAATCAACCCAATTCGTCACTTAATGATATTTCGACCCAAATGCACTTCCAAGCACAAACCGTGCCCAAAACTAACCAATAATCACTAACACAAGTGAGAATGGTCCTAATACGCCAATTAAACCCGAACTCAAGTGTTAAACACGTGTCATACCCATTTTGACACTTAAACCCTAATTTTGACCCATAAGGTCAAAATCTCACCATTTACAAGTTTTGACACCAAAACACATTTAACTTGGTTTTATACTTCAACTTAATCCATTTCAAGTTTATAAACCGCATTAAATCGCCAATTGGGTCATAATCACCACCAAACCCTAATTTGACCCAAAGTCAAAGTTTGTGACGATCGCTCCAAATCCATATGGACAATACGTCATTCATTGATTTCATTGCGAGGTATTTGACCTCTATGTGATACGTTTCAAAAACACTGTAGCATTTTGAGTAATGTGGCAAATTGAAAACACTGTAGCAAATTAGTGTTTTACTGGTTCATCTTAAACGCTTTAGTTAACTTATCTAAATATCAATCGAATCAATAAACGAATGTTACTATCGTTTACTAAATAACTTGAAATCATATATATTCAAATAGATATATAAACCAATAAGTTTAATGTACGGTATCATGCAATTAAAACTTTGTTACGTTTTCAAGTTATAGTATATATATGTATCTATTTACATATAATGGTTCGCGAATTGTTGAGAACAATCGAAGAGTATTTGAATAGTTTAAAATTTTGAGATTCAACTTTATAGACTTTGCTTATCGTGTCGGAAATGTTAATTATACAAAGATTAAGTTTAAATTTGGTCAGAAATTTCCGGGTCATCACAAAGTTAGTCAACAAAATAACCTTAAATGGGTTTCAATACTTCCATAATCACTAACTTAAGTGATTAAACTCAATTTCAAGTCCTAAACATGGCCAATTAGTTCTCCAACCCAAAATCCACCAACAATTAACAATAAACCCAATTACTAGCATCACTAAACCCATTTCATCATCTAAAAGGGTTTTTTCATCAAACTAACTCAAACCCTAACTTGAATATCAAATCAAATAGATGAAATTCGGAGTTTGAGCTTACCAATACTACCACAACGTAGCTAGGAACGAAAGGAACAACTTTAGAACTCGAGCTTTTGATCCAAACGGCCTCCTTCTTCTCCAAACCCCAAATCTCTCTCTAGAATCTCTCTCTCTCTCTAGATAGTTGGGAGTGATGGATGGATGTGAATATCATCCAAAACTGATCCAAACTAGCTAATATGGCTCACAAATCCAGCCTCAAGTGAAATTACCCAATTGCCCTTCATTTAAAACAATTAAAAAGAAGAAGAGGGCTGTCTGCGCGATTTGGCGCGGCGCGCCCCAGACCCGCGCGGCGCGCAAGTAGCCAGTTTCAGATTCTTTTACCTTTTCAATTACATAACAATATTCAACGAAGCCCGTTCTCGAATGTCATAAGTACACAAGTATACAAGATAAATATTCGGGTCTTACATTTAGAAGATATGGATCCAAATAGTAATCTGATTCACGATGAAGAGGGCAATCCTAATGGTCCTCTGGTTAATCAAGAATTATTGAATGATCCAAACGACATGCCAATGTGGAACGCTAGATTGGTTGCACCAATAATGATAGCACCGGCTATTACAAAACCACCAATTGAAGCGGATAATTGGAAGATCGAGGGTAACTTTTTCACGTTGATCAAGGATACATACTTTCATGGGTTGATAGATGAAAATCCGTTCGAACATATTCAACACTTTAATGATCTTTGTGATATTTACAAAACCAAAAACGTCACCGATGACGCTTTTAAGCTAAGGGAATTCCCCTTCACACTTCAAGGAGACGCAAAAGCTTGGATGAGAAGTTTACCATCCGATTCCATAAGGTCTTTTCAAGAATTAACAAACGAGTTTATTAATCATTTCTTTTCACCGTCAAAAGTAGAGCGGCTTGGAATGGAGATTAATGAGTTCACACAACGGGGTTATGGGAGTTTGTATGATGCATGGGTACGATTCAAGAAGCTACTAAGAGCTTGCCCACCACATGGTTTGACGAAGAAGGAGTATATCAACACATTCTATCGAGGTTGTAATATGTTAATGAAGCGATATCTTGATTCTTCATCCGGTGGGGTATTTATGTACAAATCACCAAATGCGGCCGAAATTATGCTAGAAGATATCTCGGTCAACACATATGAATGGGCACCTTCACCGTGAGATTTAGCAAGGACGAATGTAGCATAAATAGAGAGTGATAATGGGCAAGTGACGCTTGCAAGCTTAAACAATCAATTTCAAACATCTGGGAAAGAATTGAAGAAGATTCAACAAACGTTAGTTGCGATGCAAGTAGGTTGTCAACGATGCGAGGGTCCACATCTCACAAAGAATTGTCCTCAAATTACTCAATGCAATCATGTTGATCTAGACGATATTCCCATGAATTCGGATGCCCATTTGAACTACGTAAGTAATCAAAACTACCAACGGGGAGGAACATCTAACCAAAGCTACTACAATCCTAATCAAAAACAAGTATCATTCACCAACCAAACCAATACACCACCCGGATTCACGAACCAAAACCGAAATCAAGGTTACAACAACTATAACCAAAACCGAAACAACAACTTCCAATACCAAAACCAACAACCTTACAACAACCAACCTTACAACAATCAAGCAAATTCAAATTATCAAAACAACTAAGGTTATAGTCAATCATAAAATAACCAAGGTTACAATCAACAACCTCAACAAAACAATCAACAATCCCAACCTACGAAGAGCTTAGAAGAAATCATGCAAAACTACATCAAGAAGGTAGAATCAACTGAAGCTTTTCTAATAAAAGAGAATGAGCTCTTGAAGTAACAACTCCGAAACCAACAAGCTTCATTCCAAAACCTTGAGAGCACCGTTGAAAGAATTTCAAATCAAGTTGCCAAAAGACCACAAGGAACTTTACCTTCAAACACTCAAGTCAACCCGAATAATTACAACAACAACTGAAACAACCAACAAAACCATCAAAATAACACGAGAGCTATTCCTATCGAGTGCAACACTACCAATCCAATCCAAAATCAAGCGAGTTCATCAAATCCCACCAATACTTATGCTCAAGTGAACTCGATTGATTCAACCGAAGAAGATCAATCCGAATATCCTCAAGCTTTCAAGTTCGACATTGAAGAAGACAAGTTTGATTTTGATGAAGTGTTAGAAATTAATACTATCGACTATAGGGTATTCAAGTTCTCGGAAGATTTGGACGATGCAACATTCATTCCCTACCAAGTTAAAAGTGTAATGTCCATGGAGACTACCGAGTCGACATGCAAGGAGTTAAAGGGTGATTTTGAGCAAATTCAATTGGGAAAGGTTGATAAAGAGCAACAGGTCGAAACTTTATTGAATGCGAAGGCACAAAAGGATGAGGTCGAGGTTTCTACCACATCAACTAAGGAGAAAAATGAGACACCGGTCTCACATCTTCAATCACTACATCCTACACATCTAAATGATGTGGATTGTAAGTCAACTTTATCCGACAACGAAAATATTTATGTTAAACTCCCCTTGGCGGAGGTGCTTGAGAATATGCCCAACTATGGGAAATTTTTGAAGACACTCATGGCCAAAAAGGGAGATGTTGAGCAAGCATCCACCGCTTTCTTGAAAAGGAGTGTGATGAAATTTTAAAGAAATGTAACCTACCATCAATAATGGGTGATCTCGGACCTTTCCTTATCTCATACAATGTAAACGGTTCAGAGATTCTCACATCTTTAGCCGATTCGAGAGCAAGTATCAACTTCATGCCCTATTCCGTTTACAAAAGGCTAGGCCTAGGTGATCTTTCACCCACTACAATGGGAGTCAAATTAATTGATCAATCAATTAACTCTAGTATGGAGATCGCCGAAGATTTAATTGTTAAGGTGGGGGACATGGAATTTCCCATTGACTTTGTTATTGTTGATATAAAGGAAGACCCGGTTGTACCTCTTGCTTTGGGAAGGCCATTTTTGGCAACCGCGGGCTCTTTCTTTGACTTTAGGACCGAAAAATTGACTCTTTGGGATAAAGGAAAATGCAAGAGCATAAAAACCAAATGTGTTAAAACACCATCAATGCTATTGACCACACCACAAGTTGTTGCTAGTATGCAATGCATTGCAAGCACAAGGCAAGTAGGTTCACCAATTAAAGGTAGTGGGGGATTAACCAAGGGAATTCAAGGTAAAGCCAAAAATTAAAACGACGTTGTTGACAAGTCTATGCGAAAGTTATTTGGGCGAGTGCATCGGGCTTCATCCAAAAAGGATGAACACTTGAGAAAACGCCTAGTGTCAAATTTGTCAAAACATGAGAAAGTCAAACTTAAGAAGTTAATCAATGAAACTAAGGTAATGAATGATTGGTTAATGTCAATGTTAAGTGGTGGTGGTAATGAAAATGTTCCCTTAGTTCAAAGGGAAGGGAGGTTTACCACCCCGGGATTAGTTGAAATCTCAAGGGGATGGGAGTCGGATGATAGACTCGTTAAAAACTTCCCACAATTGTGTATATAATTTCTTTTAATTGCATTCCATTTAGAATTGTATGATATTCCTTTTCTTAGTTGCATTTTTATGTTTTTGTATTGCATGCATATGGGTAAAACCGGAAAACGTCAAAAATAGTTTGTGAATGGTCAAAATGGACTTAAAATTGGAAAAACTGCAATCAGGTACAAAAGCGGCGCTTTTGTCCTAGGAGCGACGCTTTTAATTTACAAGAGCGATGCTTTAACCTGCAATTTTGTGTCAAAAATGAACAGTAGCCAAGAACGGCGCTTTTATTTTCAAAAGCAACGCTTTTAATTCGCCTAGAGTGACGCTTTTCGTTCAAAAGCAACGCTTCTGTTTTGTCAGGAGCGGCGCTCTTGTTTGGAAAGCAGCACTTTTGCATCTGCTATTTAAGAATTCTGCACGACCAAAACTTCATTTTTTCACACCCAACTTCAATTTTCTCTCTAATAGCGGCGCATCTATAACCCTAATCAACCTAAATCGACCCAAGGCTTTAAATTTCATCAATTTTCTTGCAAATCTTCATTATCTAACATGGGAAAAGTAAGAATCTATCATTTTAATTCACTCTTTAACATGATTTGATTGATTTTTACCATTTTTCTCTTTGTGCTTAATTCGTAGATTATGCTTGATTTATGATGTTAATGATCAAATTGTTGATGAATCTAGACTACATTGATGTTTATTAACATGATTTACATGCTTTGTTACATAGATTTCAACTTTGAAATTCTAGGGATCATCCAATTTGGGGTTTTTTGATTTTGAACCAAATTGGAGTGTTAATTGTATTGTTGATGCTTAATTGTTAGTCTACCATGATTATCTTGCTTTGAATCTATCTTTCATGCTTGTATGATTTGAAATTGAAAATTAGGGTTCATAAGCTAGGGGTTTGAATGAGTTTGATCAATTTGCGCAATGTGATTAGTGATAATGTGCTTGTTTGCGGTATATTCGAGGTTCACGACCAATGAAATGGCTAAGTTTAGGTATGCGGATTTTAAAGGAGGAAAGATTTTGAAAAGAGACATGAACAAAATTATGAGAAAGTGGTTTGATCTAAATGCCATCGGGAGAAATGAAGAAGAAGAAGAAGAAGAAGAAGAAGAAAGGGTGAGGCATGAATATGAAACGGGTAATGTAGGAGCGAGTAGTGGAGCACAAGGTGCGGGGAGTAGTGCTTCGAGTGGGTATGACCAAGCTTGGCTTGAAAATCAATTTAACCAACTCAATTTAAACCAAGCAAACCAAGCATACGAGGCTAGTTACCACTTCTCAGGGCTACATGTGGTTTCACAATGGCAAGTCCATTGTGGCCAATTAAGCCACGTGGAGCCAAATGCACCCCAACCTTTTCCTCCCACATACAACCCGTATGATTTTGAGCACCCTAGAACCTAACCTTTCATTGACTATGACCCAAATGAAGCATATAGGAGAGCCGAGGAATTTGAGAATTTTGAACGTTTAAGGCAACAACAACAACAACAACAAGAGCCAAACGAGTGGAATAGGCCACCTAACTATGATGATTATGCAAATCCGGACCAATCTGGAAGCTCTTACTCAGGAGGGTATAGTTGGTGGTAATTCTTATTGTTGTGCTCTCACTTTCTTTGCTCATGGTCTAGTTAAAACTTTTAATAATTGAATTGTGAAACTTTTTATTTGAATTGTTGGCATGTAATAATTATGGGCGGATGGTTTGGGAGCTTTTGAACAATTTGTTGATGATCGTGATGTGTTTGGGATGGTGAAAACATTTTAATTTGTCTTTGATGTTAGCTATTCGTATCCGAAGGGATTGTGATTCCCGGATAAAACAATTTGAATTTGAATTTGAATTTGGCATGTAATAACTCGACACTACTTAGGATTATGATGTTTTATTTATTATTGATCGTGTGTTTGATGTCGAATTGAGATGTTGGTTGATTCATCGAATTATGCATGTGTGATGTTGATCATTGTTATATTGTGCTTGTTTGTTGAAGCATTGAGATTATCTTTTGCATATGATCTTATTGAAGTAGGTGAATTGGTTGAATATTTCATTATGATGATGGATGTTTGTATAACTTGGTTGTTATCTTGAGAGCACTATGATCTTTTTTGTGGGCGCTCATACTCACCCGAGTATGGCCCCGCACGTTTCGTACCTTGTGAGCATACTTCAATTGTAGGGAATGCCATATGCACTTGGCTTCTTCTTTTGGCTCAACAAGTGGTGCAACAACATGCAAGTGAATTTGGTGATTAAGTTTCTTGAATGGTAACAACAAAGATCGTTTGATCTTCTCCGATTTTTACTTTCTTCCCTCTCATCTTCTCTATTTTCAAAATGTCCCTCATTTTCACTTATTCTATCGCTTTAATGCAATGAGGGCATTGCATACGCTAAATGTAGGGGGAGAGTTAAAATTTCGGGCTATTTATACTTTTTCGAGTAAGTAGTCACATATACTCTCTAAAGATTAAAACTTGCATTGTCGAATAATTGTTGGAACAAGTTTTTAACCATTACACTAATTCATATCATAAACACGAAAATGGTTGAAACTTGTAAAATTTTCAAACTTAAAGTCTTTTCCTTGATTTTCAAAACCAAGTAAAAGTAAAGTCTTTCACTTTTCTTATGATTTCGCCCGGAAATGATAAAATTTTGAGAAAAATCAAATTTATGCTTGAAAGTTAAAGTCTTTCATGCATATGCACCAAAACCAAGTGTTTAAAGCTTTATACTTTAACACTTCCGAATGAATCGAGTCCATCCATTGTAGGGATTCAAGTCTCCCGAATGTCGCATTACTTGGTGTGGGAGACTTCCTAATCCACACCATTTCATATTGACATTGGTTGTCTCATCATTTCACGATGTTTCAATCGATGTATCATACCGTGAGAAGAGGAGCCTTGAGCTTCACAAAGTGATATCTTTTTTAGAAGAAATGGCTTCGTGCTAATGTTGCTAGACAACACAACCCATAGCCAAAAGCTTTGGCACCCTTGCGCTTGCAATTAACGGAAAGGTAGTAACTACTTCCTACCTTTTTTAAAAATAAGCATAAAAGCTTGTTATGTGGGAAGTAAATAAGCATCATCTCATGTTGGAAGTAAAGTCTTCCAAACTTGGAAGTAAAGTCTTCCAAGTTAGGTTTGTTCCAAGCTTGGGAGTAAAGTCTCCCAAGTCAAGCTCGATTATTTGAAAGGAAGTTAAATCTTCCTAGTGCTTCAAAAATTTGGAATTGGCGGACTCTCTTATTTAGCCACGTGGGGCCCTAATTTCACGAACCTCCGTCAATGCTTTCGCCCTACTATGAGAGAAACCATAGAGTTGTGATAGAAAGCTTGATGAGTGCCAATTACCCAGTGCCCGGGTAACCAAATAAAGGTGGGGTACCCAGTCCCTTACCTTTGGCACACCCACCTTAACCCTATACTTGGAATTGACGATTATCAATTGGAATTGACGATATATATTTGGAATTGACGATCATTCTTGGAATTGACGAAAAATATGTGTTTTGGGGGCATGGAGGTGGAAGAGGGATAGCCATTGCGGTTTAATGAGGTGAGCATTCTTTTTGGAAGCGTATTCTTTACACGATGCATTTCATGATTAGTGTTGATGTGTGCGATTTTCATGGCCCTTATTCATTTCGGGGTGCATTTTACATACTTTGGGTACATTTTGAGTTTGTTTGAGTAGGCTTGTATTAGATATGATCAATTTGTTTGATGAGTTTATGGATATCCCGTGAATCCTACATATTTGGTCAAGGTTAATGAGGTCAAGTTCGAGTTTGCAATGATTTGATACTATTGTGATTGGTGTTTGATGGCCTTCTTGTAGATGAAGTTGACTTTGACATGGGGCATGATTGGTTCAGGTAGACTTAGGCTTGAATTATGTTTATGTTAGCGTTTGAGGATTGAAGATTTGAAGATACTATTTGGAGCTTGAGTTAAGCTAGTGTTAGTAGAAAGAAGAGGATGATTGTGCTTGGTCCTCGCAAGTGCAAGTTTTTGGAGAACGCTATTACCGCCTAGTGCATATTCATGAAAGGTATCATTTTGAGCTTAATCTTCTTGCGCTTTGGCAATGTTCACTTATTTGTTCTCTATCTCTAAAGCTTGTTTTGTCGATTGTTTGCTTGAGGACAAGCAAAGGTTCAAATGTAGGGGGTTTGATATCGCTCCATTTATATATATTTTATTTCGCGATATCTACCCCACTTTGCTCGGTTTTTGACTATCTCGAAGCCTATTTAGTGTGTTAATGAGCTAATTAGTAAATTAAAGGCTAAGGAGTTGATTTGGTGTAAAATTGACCATATCATGGGCAAAATTGGCTAAGAAAATGACAAGTGCAGGAAACAGCTCCAAAAGCGCCGCTCTTGTGAAGGAGCGCCGCTCCTGAAGGCCCAAAAGCGCCGTTCCAGAAGGAAAAGTGGCGCTATTATGCATGATTTGTCTCCATTTTTCATCAGTGAGCAAAAGCGCTGTTCTAAATGACAAAAGCATCGCTCCTGATCAGCCAAAAGCATCGCTCCTCAACAAAAGCGTCGCCTCTGTTCAGAGCCAAAAGCGGCGTTCCAAAGTCAAAAGTGGCATTCCAAAGTCAAAATCGCCGCTCCTCACTAAGCCAAAAGCGCCGCTCCTGACGTAAAAACGGCGCTCCTTACGATATTTCATCCCAGATTTTCTGTACTATAAAAGGAACGAGATTAGGTCATTTTTCATATGCATCTTTGGGAGCAGCTGCTCAAGGTCCGAATTTCACATACTAAACCCTAATTTCATCATCCATTGGTGTTTAAGGGTGGATTCAAGGAAGTTAGCTCAAGATTCATCATTGTTTAGCTTTGATCTTCATCTTCTTTACATTTTGGGTTGTAATCTTCACTTTACTTTTCATATTTAGCATTGATTACTTGTAATAACTTGAAGATGATGATGATTTACATTTCTATGCTTATTATTAGTTTAATTTTAGCTATTATTGGCTAAATCTCTTGTGTTTGCTTATCTATGAATCTCTAATGCTAGTGTTTGCCCCAAATCAATTGATTATTGTTGTTTGAATGAATTACATGATCATGTGTTATTGAGTTGGCTAAAGATCCATTACTATGAGTTTGTTTTAGGCTTGACTTCAATTACATATGTTGTGTAGCTCTCTTAGTGATTTGAGAAGTGAATCAATATGTGCTTCAACACCTTAGGTGATCTAGACAATTAGTTTAGGAATTGTAATTGATTGTGTTCTTGATCTAGGTTGGTTTTCAATTGGCCTCTAGTCAACATAGTAATGCCGATTATCTTAAGTGATTTCGATAGTTGGAGGTTTTAAGTGATTTTAACCTAAGCTCAATCTCAATGACCAAATCATGCTTAACTCGATCTTAAGATATAAAGCTTATGTGAATTCGTGGAGTATCATTTGGTTTGAGGTTTAGTAGTGATGCTAAACATTTAATAGTTCGACAACTAATGAGATAGCAATATAGGCAAAACGGGGCAAGCTAAGCATAGAGAGGATTAGATAAGTGAACACGTCTTAGTTAATTTGTTTTAAGTCTTAATACTTCACTACTTGTTTCTTGTCACTAATTTAATTGATAAATTTAGGTTTGTTTAATTGTGCAAGTTTTAGTTGTTAGTTGATATCAATCGAACCCCCCCCCCCCTAGTTGTGACGACCCGGAAATTTCCGATCAAATTTAAACTTAATCTTTATATGATTTCGATATGATAAGCAAAGTATGTAATATTGAGTCTAGAAAATTTTGAAACGATGTATATATATTCAATTGACCTTCGACTGCTCTTGACGATTCACGAACTATTTATTATAAATAGATATGTGTGTATGTATATATAAATAATAATTCGAAATATAATTTGAAGTATTATATGTTGTTGTTATTAAAAATTAATGAAATAAAAATAGGATATTATAATAATTATTATTTAAAATATATCTCTATATATAAATAAAGTATATTAAAAATAAATATTAAATGATTGTAATACTAGTTTGATGTTTCGATTGATATTATGCAAGTTAAATTTAAACTTATATGATTTTAAAATAAACGGCGAGCCGAAAATGAGTTCTATAGATTATAGGCTTATTAAAAATGTATTTAGGAGCTATTTGATAAATTTTAACACTTTTTATATTTTACCTGGAATCGAGTGTGGACAGTGAGTTAATTTTTATTTAATAATTTTAAATAGTTAATGACTGAATTTTTATATCATGATGACCAAAATAAATAAAGACAATTACTGTAAAAATTTGGGATTTTTCTGTGGACTTTTATCCGCCACTAGTTTTCATCGTAGCACAAAACACTATCCCTATAATGATGATGTCCACAAGTAGATTATAAAAGAAAAATCTACTAACTCTTTTAAACATGTTTTAATTTCATTTGAATAATTAATTATTGTTATTATCTACTTTATAATCTCTCTAATCTAATCTTCTATATATATGTACATATACGATACAATAGATAAAGATATAAACCCCACTTGCAGAGACATCCAACTATCACCCCTATTTCTTGCTAGACACCTTTTATCACCACTTGGTGAATTAATTGAACAAATTCAATTCCTTTCCTTTTCTCATTCACCTTTCACTGCTCAAGTACGATCAATCAAACAAATAATTAGATGTCTTTACTGTTTGTAAAGTTGAAATTCGGTTACAGCATGTTTCAATCATTCATCCATATAGGATTATAGAATATAATATGTATATATTATTATATATATAAATGTATGTATATTTAATCATCTTAACACTTGATCAAAGCAACCACTCTACCACCGACTTCTTTTCTTCACCATTCAACACCTCGCCACCACATTGAACTCAAACATCCGAATCACCACACCCTCACTTCCGATTGTCTTTTCTTTTTCGAAGCAAGAATCACCATCGTGAAACACCATAACCGACACCTTAACACCACCTTATTCATCACCCATATCAACCACCACAACCTTCTTCCTCAAATCCAACACCACCAATAACAACCTGCATATTTTCGTTCAAACCAACACAAAACCGCCACATGTTGATTGCTTCCTGTTTATATTATTGCTATTGTACGAACCCTTTTTCTGTTTCTATTATTTTATTTTATTTTATTTTTTTTCCTTCTATCGACTGCTACTTCTGCTAAAATCTTTCTTCAATCATCATACACTTGTAGATACTATGTTACTGTTATCCCACCGTTCCTGTTTCGTTCAATTAAACTCAAAACCAAAACTCTTCTTGATGTTAAAATAATGAAAGTGATGATGAATAGTGAGATTGAAAACGATGGTGATGTATTACCGTTCGAATGCTTGAAAACACGAAGCCCATTTATAAGGTTACTATTCGTGATAGTGATTTACTATTCTATTGTCTGATCAAAACCATGAGCTGCTGTTTTTTTTTTTTGTTGATATCATCCATCGAACGAAACCAAGGCCTAAAAACCCCCTAACGACTATTGTTATGGGTACCCTTGCTCATCAACCTGCAAAACCAATGAAAAATCCCTCATCATCTTTATCGATCCCCATCATCAAACCCACCAAGAACGATGATAGCGAGGTAATTATGAACGGTGTCGATGATGATGACTAGAGACGATGGTTATAATGTTGATGGATGAGATTAATGATGATGGCTATGTTACGAATCAGACGAGTCTTGGTTGGATCGATTGGGTTTTTGATTTTAAAAAGAAAATAGCAGTTAACTACATATTAAAATAATTAAAGTGCGAGTTACAACAAGATTTAACGAATGGTGAAGTGGTTTGGAGGGAAACCGTAAAACAAGAGGTGCGGGTTCGAAGCTAGTCCACTGCGTATATATATTTTTAAGATGGCTGGGCTATTGTAAAAACTTCAGTCTGTTGGGCTGATTGGGCCGCTAGGTATCAGTTTACTAGGTTGGGCCATGTAATAAATTTCATTGTTGAGCCCTCATTGGGCTAGTTGCTGTTGGGCATGAGCATATGAAAGGGGTTGTTTGACGGGTTCTATAGTCTAGGATAGAAGTTAAAATAGAAAAACATTGGACAGATCAGTGGTTTAGGGAGTGTTGAGTTAAACGATAGTTCTCGGGTTTGAGCCCGGGCCAAGGCAGTTTATTTCTTTTTGGAGCTTTTCTTGTGAGGTAGTAATTACTATTACTCTTATTATTATTACTATCATTATTATTATCACTATTATTATTATTATTATTACTATTATTATTATTATTATTATTATTATTATTATTATTATTATTATTATTATTATTATTATTATCTTTATTATTATTGTTATTATTATTATTATTAATTATTAATTATTGTTGTTATTATGTTAATATTAATTATATGATTAATAATTCTATCATTTGTGATTACTAAGAAATATTAAAAGTATTATTATTATCATTATTATCATAAGTATGATTAGTGTTATTAGTACTATCAAGTAGGTTATATTTGGTAATAGTATTACGAATGAAACCAGTATCTTTGATATTAAAATTTATATTATTATAGTTATTATTATTATTATTATCAGTATAATTGTAGTAACCATTATTACTAAAAGTAACATTTTTATTAATAATAGTATTAGAATTATCATTTAACATTAATATTGATATTTTCATTATCATGACTATTAAAACTTCTAATAAAATCATCATTTTTACAAAAATCACCATTATTATTAAAAATAATATTTTATGAAAACTAACATTTTATCTTATCATTAATATCATTAATTTTATTATAACTAACATTACTTTTATTACTATTATCAAAACTATTAATATCAATATCATTGCTAAAAATCTAATTATTAGTATTATTATTATCATAAAAAGATACAAATTGCTACTTACATTATTTTACCAAATAAATAGCTATATAAGAATATATTTTATACATATCACATAATAACACTAATAATTTCATAATAAATAAAGTATGTAAAATAAATATAGTTAAATTAGTTATTAATAAAACATACAAATTACTAAAATAACAAGTAATGATAATACATAAACTTGTCAATTTCAAGTGTAGGTTTTAATATATATATATATATATATATATATATATATACACACACACACACACTTGATATAGGTTCGTGAATTCGAGGCCAACCCTGCATTGTTAAATGTTGTCATATGTATTTTTACTACAAAATACAGTATGGTGAGTTTCATTACTCCCTTTTTATATATATTTTTGGGACTGAGAATACATGCGCTACTTTTATAAATGTTTGACGAAATAGACACAAGTACGCAAAACTACATTCTATGGTTGGATTATTAAACCGAATATCGCCCCTTCAAGTCTGGTAACCTAAGAATTAGGGAAATGACCCCTAATTGACGCGAATCCTAAAGATAGATCTATCGGGCCCAACGAGCCCCATCCAGGGTATGGATGCTTTAGTACTTCGAGGTATTATTTAGTATATTAGTTGCGCGCTGTATACTGGGGGATATTCTATATGCATCTTGTTAAGGTTGGTTACCAGGTGTTCAACCCATATGAATGATTTTTATCTCTATGCAGTTTGCAAAATGCCTGATATGAGATGTATATATATGGAAAAATGAAATCTTGTGGTCTATTAAAATGATGAAAATGAATATTTATGATGAACTAATGAACTCACCGACCTTTTGGTTGACACTTGAAAGCATGTTTATTCTCAGGTATGAAAGAAATCTTCCGCTGTGCATTTGCTCATTTTAGATATATTACTTGAAGTCTTTCATGGCATATTTTGAAAGACGTTGCATTCGAGTCGTTGAATTCATCAAGATTATTATTATGTCAATTATAGTTGGATATATTATGAAATGGTATGCATGCCGTCAACTTTCGATGTAAAGAAAGTTTATCATTTTTAAAATCGAATGCAATGTTTGTAAAATGTATCATATAGAGGTCAAATACCTCGCGATGTAACCAAATGTAATGTATTCGTCCAGATGGATTAGGACGGGTCATTAAACCAGTCAAAGAAGCCCTAGGACAATTGATAGTTTCAAATATCCGACTTACACCGTGTCTCTTGGGACGAACTTGATAAGAATACTTACATCAACTTGCTATAATAATCGGGTTCTAAGTGCTCGTTAGTTATGTGTGCTTTATTGTAGTGTTTAAATTAAATATAAATTTAGAGGGTAAAAGATGTATATCGCACGAACGCATCAAATGCCCTCCCGAGAAGAGGACAAGACTCGCTGCTAGCTTGTTGCGGGGTAGGGCGAAGGATTGGTTGGATGGTAAAATTGATATTGTTGGTGGTGAATCGTTTATGGGGTTATCGTGGGATGATTTTAAGAAGGAATTCTTCGAGGAGTTTCGGACGCAAGCCGATTTGCCGAATTTGCGTGATGAGTTGCGAAATTTGCAACAAGGATCTATGGACTTGAATACTCTCAAGACGACCTTTATGGCGAAGGCTCATTTTTGCCCGGAGTATAACGGGAATGATCATATGTTGATGGGAGATTTATATCGAACTTTGAATGATGACTTGTGTCACAAAATTAGCATGGGTTAAGTGAACTCGTTTGCGAAGTTATTCGCCGTGGCTAGGGGTTTCGAATCGCATTCACGATCGATGTTTAGTGAACCTTCAAGTAAGAGAAGGGTTTATTCGTATGGTGCTCCAAGTAAGAAAACTAAAGGTGCAAGTGCGAGTACGGGTAATGTGGGGAAAGGTACGATGAGTTCTCGTGCACCTAGATGTTTCAATTGTGGTGTTAGGGGCCACAAGTTATGGGAGTGCACAATGCCGAGAAGTGATGACGGAATGTGCTACTATTGTCATAAAGAGGGACATTGCAAGCCGAATTGTCCCGAGTTGGCTGTGGCGAATTCCGCGAGGAGACATTAAGGTACTTTTAATTTTTAATGAATATGTCCTTTGATTATTTATTATGTGCCGATGAGTTTGGGTTTGTTGAATACATTATGTTGGGCGTATTATTGTTATGGGTGACATTCCTAATGGAATTACCCTATGGTGACGTTTTGATTGACGGACGAAGGGCGTAAGACTTGGTACAACCAAGCATTTCTTAGTGTTTGGGAAAATGTTTCTACCAAGACATGGAAACGGGCTTTGGTGTTCGGATGCTAGCGCGGGTTCGCTTTCGTGTTGAAGTTGATGAACCATGAGGTTCATCGGGTGGATGGAACCCTTGAGATTGAGTGTTTTGATCTCGATTAATGTTGGTAATGGAGTCTACGGGCTGCAATGATAGGTGCCTCTTTCATACCTACTAGTGTGGTATTCGACTCCGATGGTGTTGCGGTTACATTGAACTTAGGATACCAGCCAGAAACCCTCAAGTGCTTGAGTGACGGTGTGGAGGATACAAGTGATAGCAATTCGATGATTGCTAGAGTAACACTTGTATGGTTTGGTAAAGTACTTCGGTTTAAGTAGCGAAGAATAATCCGAAACCCTTCGTATGCTCAAGGATAGAGCAAGGTATTGTGAGGTGTATATCATGGGATATAAGACGGTTGAATCTTGTCTCTCTTTAGTGTGTTGGTTGTAGAAATCTCGGTGAGACGGAGACGGACTTGATGGTTAACTAAGTCAAAGAGGAATGAATAGTAATTTTGAGGGATACTTTTTTCTCAATGATGTGGTTATGGAACGGAGTTCTAAGTGAGGGAGTCTGTACTCCCGAACGAAGAAGTTTTTAGTGAGTTGATGTTGGACGGAGCCCGTATAGATTCGGGGCTAGTGTTGACATCTACGTTGGTCGATTGTGGTAAGAGTACGATTTGGATTAAATTGTACCTATTAAGATGGATTTAAATTATCACCGAGGTGGTAATATGGTGAATATCTTCGAGAGATAATGGACGTGTTCGACGAGCAAGGTGAGATCCCCGGTTAAGGGATGTGCGTATCGGATTCTCTTCTAGAGAATTATTGTTTTGTGCTTTTGTGCGATGTAGGTGGTTCTTGCTCGATTGTGATGGCATTGTGCATGCGTACGTATAATGCGTGTGCAAAGATTCCAAGTGAGTGGAATGTTCCTAAGTATGTGTATATACTTGTTGCTTGTGGTGGATGGTTAGTGAATTCTGTTAGGATTCACTATGGTGTGTGCAGGGCGTGATGCTACACTACTCGTTGATTGAGGCCAAAAGAGCGTGTATGAGATTGGTGAGTTACGGTCATTGGCTTGGTTCGCTAACTTCATCTTGAGAGTAGTGTTATATCAGCACGGTATAACATTATCGGGAAATGAGAGTACCTGTGGGAAATGAGAGTACCATTCCTTGTGTTGTGACTTGGAAAGTGAATATCGGTTTGCACGTATTCACAATGACTCGGGTTGTTGCGGTAATCCCATTTGTTAGAAATATGGATTGGGTAGGTGAATTTCGGGTTGTTGCGAATTCACTAAGGTTCGGGTTTTTTCGACCATCCTCCATATATATTTAGGCTCGGGTTATTTCGACAATCTTTGGTATGGCTAGTGATGCGATAGCCGTGTTTCGCTCACATGTTGTTGAGGGTGTGACAATAGCCGTTTTTGTGCACCTTGGGATTAGCGTTGCCATAGTCATTTTGGACGCTAGCGATTTTAGCCGTTGCTTATGATTTTATGATAGTTGCGTATTAGCCGTGTTTGCGCACTACAAGGGATGTTAAGTGGTAAGTGCTATCCGTAAGGATTCGCTTTTATTCGGTCTTCATCATTTTGGTTGTTGACCTTATTTTGGGACGTGGTTACTATTAGCATTGTACTTGGTAAGGGTACGCTAAAGGGTTGATATCTCGGTACGAGATTGGTTGAGTTCTTCCTGATGGGAGGGATTGAGCAAGTTTTAGTGCTCAGGTTCGTAGATCTGATAAATCGCGGGTGACGATTGAGTGTTAAAGGTGATTCATTGGGAAGAATTCCCTAGAGTAGTTGGAAGAACACATGATGATTCCACGTATTCTAAGTGACCGTAGTAGACTTCGAATGTTGTGTGCATTGCATGTCTCGAAATGCGTGCGAGTGTGTATTCGGTAATTGGAATAATCTTCGAGATTAATGATAAATGTGGTGAAAGTCTGATTGGAACGTATGTTTAAGGACCACAGAGTGTGGGTCCGATCGGTTAAGTGACGAGGATCACGGGGACGTGATCGAATTTAAGTAGGGGAGAGTTGTAAGACCCTGAATTTTAATACATCATAAAGTGTCACCAGAAAGTGTCACCGGAGAGTGTTCTCAGAAGTGCCACTAAAAGTGAACCTAACATTTATGCATTTTCAGATTCTACATCAGAATCAGAATCTGACAGTTTCAGTCCCTAAATTTCTAAAACTGTGCTGTCTTCATTTTATTAATTGTGCTTGCGATGGATGTATTCATTTTATGCATATGTATGTATATAGTATGTTTATACTCACTAAGCTTTCATAGCTTACCCTCTCGTTGTTTATATTTTTATAGATTCGCGTGGAGGTGGTGGCTCGGGTAAGCGTGGGAACTAGTGGACTTGCGTAGGTTACTTTAGAAGACGTGCTTTTGGATTTATCAGGATTGGGTAGCGTATCCCCAATCACCATGCTCGGTCTTTATTTTGTGTTAAACTAAAACGGGTCAAGATTATCACTTTCACGTATTTATGGGTCGTTGGAGACCTAAAGTTTGTAATGTACTTTTTGTCGTTTAAAACCCGAAAAATTAATGTTTGAAAAGCGTTGGTTATGGGTTGGGAATTTATGAGTCTTGGGTTGGGCGAAAATGGTTTATTATGCTAAAATGGGCTGACCTTGTTCTCCAGTTCAAACGCACGCCGCGCGTTGGCCTGCGTGCCGCGCAAAGGGCCATTTGCTGGTGGTCTGCCCAGTTGTCAAGTTCTGGCTTTGATTCGTGTTGTAATGCGCACCGCGCACCCATATGCGCGCCGCACATATGGTCAGGCTGAAACTGTTTGTTGTTTTTAAAAAAAATCCGTGTTTTCTAGTAAACGGTTTTTGGGTCGTTACATCTCGGAGCTTGTTTCAAGCCATAAAGAGCTTTCTTCAACCGGCACACATATTCTGGAAATTAATTTGAAGTGAACCCAATAGGTTGCTCCATGAACACCTCACGATCAAGTTCTCCATATAGAAAAGCATTCTTCACATTAAGTTGCCACAATTTCCACCCTTTGTAAGCCGCTAGTGAGATTATTGTTCTCACCGTCACCATTTTAGCCACGGGACTAAAAATTTCTTCATTAACAAGCCCGTAACTTTGACAAAAGCCACAAGCCGCCAACTGAGCCTTGAACCTATTAATAGTTCCATCTGAGTTCTTCTTCAAACTGTACACTCATTTGTAAGTAACCGGTTTACATGTTTCCAGTTTCTTGACAAGCTCCCAAGTTTCATTCTTTTTCAATGCATCAATCTCCTCTTGCATTGCTCTTCTCCAATCCAGAGAATCTTTAGCTTCTTCATAACATGTTGTTTCTTTGGTTAAGCCACTTGAAAAGAAACAAGTTGTAACCGTGTTCACCTCATAGTCACTTAGATGTCTTGATTGTCTTTTTTCTCTTGTTGACCTTCTAGCTTGAGTTGGTACTTCTTCACTAGGTGACTCTTCTTGAGTTTGAGAAACACCATCATTTTCACTTTCTTCTTGAGTGTCGAAGCTAGGAAACATAAATTTGTAATCTCTATTTTCTTCACCATTTTTGCTTGATTCAGAAAATTGAGAAGACACTTCATCAAATACCACATCTCTTGAAGTGGTAAACTTCTTTGTTTCTGGATCCATACACCTCCAACCTTTCCTGTGAGAATCATAGCCAACAAAAATACACTTTCGAGCTTTTGGGTCAAGTTTGGTTCGGTTAGCTTTTGGAACATGAACATAACAAATAGAACCAAACACCTTAAAATAGCTTACATTAGGCTTTTCACCATAAGCTAGCTCAAAAGATTTTTTTGTGTACCTGGCCAAGATGGTAACCGATTAGACACATGACAAGCACATTGAAATGCTTCCGCCCAAAGCTCCTTAGGCAATCCTTTGTCATGCAACCAAGATAAGCATATTGAAACAAGGTAAGCAATCTTCCTTTCCGAAACACCATTTTGTTGAGGAGTATTCGGACAAGTCAGTTGACGAGAAATACCGTTTGTTTTACAATAGGTAAAGAAATCATTTGACATGAATTCTCCACCGTTATCACTCCTAAGAGCTTTTACCTTTCTCCCAAATTCGGATTCTATCGCTTCTTTGAACTCCGTGAACTTTGATAAGGCTTCACTTTTCTCCTTTAGAAATTTCACTCAAGTGAACCGAGAATAGTCATCGATTAACACCATGACATAGCAATGACCGCTATAACTTGGAGTTCTTGTTGGCCCCATCAAATCCATATGAATCAAGTCAAGCAAACCTTGTTTTTGATTTGTTGACTTCTTATATGAAAGTCGGTGTGACTTTCCATATTGACACCCTTGGCATATTATCTCCTCACGAACATTCTTTAATTGAGGAATACCATCTACTAGCTTATGTGAGAATATCTTTTTGTAACATTTGATATCCTACATGGCCTAGTCTTGCATGCCAAATAGCTCCATTGTCGGTTTGACTTGTTTTCTTCACATAAGCCTCACCGGCGGACAACACAAACAAATAACCTTTCTTTTCTCCCGTGAAAAGAACATCACCCACAATCTCCTTGACATTCTCAAGGACTTTCACATCCGTTAGACCAAAAAGAACATGCTTTCCGGATTCGGTAATTTGAGGTACCGAAACTAGATTCTTGGTCAATTTAAGAACAAGATAAACATCTTCCAAAGTAAATGTATCATTATTAACATCAATAATAACATTACCCTCCTTTTTAACTGGATGAGTTGAGTTGTCGGCCGTGATTACAACTCGATTTTGCTTGTGATCTTTAACGTCATGAAGGAAAGTTCCATCACCGGTCACATGATGAGAGCAACCCGAATCGACAATCCATTGATTCTTCTTAACAACCTTATCAATGGTACAACATTGCTCCCATTTGACTTCATCATCATCGTTGCTTGAACAAGCCACATTTTCTTTTGTGACTTTAGAATGACAATATCTTTTAATGTGACCAACCTTCCCGCACCTGTAACATGTATGAGGTTTCTTCTCATAGTTACTTTTGTAACTAGTTTGCTCTTCTTCTTTTTCTTTGCTAGAAGAACCTTTCTTGAAGTTCTTCCCTTTTGAAAACAATACCGCATCATTTTCAAATTCTTTAGCCATTTGCTTGGCCAAAGCTTCTTGATTAGAGAGTAAATTCTCCAATTCTTCAACCGAAGGTTGAGTACTCCACCCCTGAATAGAGGTTATGAACGGGACATACTCTTTCTTCAAACCGCAAATTAGATCTCTTCGCAAACGAGCTTCACTAATTTTCTCGTTGGCATCAATCTCTGATATTTCAGAACAGAGATTTTTGACCCGTAAAAAATATTCGAAAACAGTCATTCCTTCTTGCGGTGTTTTTCTTAGAAAAGAGTTTCTCAAGAGTATCACATACTTCTTTTGGAGAAGTAATATCACGAATGTGTTCTATGAACTCTTTGCTAATTGAAGTTCTCAATGCAAAGAGAGCCTTTCCACACCTTACCTTCCATTTTCTTCTTGATTCTACATTCTCTAGAGTTTCTACGGGAATTATGGCATCACCTCCGGCCACAAGTTCCCATAGATCATGACCTTGAAGAAAAGCCTCCATATACATCTTTCAATACTTGTAGTTGTTGCCTACAAGTTTCTCCATTCCATTGACCATACCACCATTGTTTTCATTTGTGCCTTCCATTTTTGATAGCAAGATAAATAGTTTGGAACTTTTGAGTAAACTTTGAGTATTTGCACACAAGAGTTTAACTTAGAACCAAGATCTAGATACCATAAAACAACTAGTTATTTGCTATGAATAAAAGGTTAAGGAAATAATATGAAGAAGAATATGAAAAACTAAATGTGTTGGATTGATTTCAACTAGTTACAATCAAATCCTTATATAGAGGATTAAAGCAAAACATAATCATAACACACCAATAACTTGACCCACTAGTAAAGCTAGATGACAAATAGTATACATGTGAACACACCAACATGACAACAAGCATACATGTGAACACCAACAACTAGACCTAATAAAACAAGATAAAAGACAACTTGATTATGTAAGTATGCCATAAAAGATAATGTCAAGTTGGCCACTAAACACCTTAACCATTAATTTGATCAATAATGACCTAAACCCATTTGAACAAGTTGAGCAACTTGAACAATAAAGTCCAAAATCAAGTTGAGCAAGTTGAGCCACTTGAGTTTGAGTTGTGCACTAATATTTTAACACTCCTAACCCCCACCATTTGTAGACCCGATTCCAAGTATCCATCGCATATCGACAAAATATCAAAGTGTTTAATTACATGAAATCAAATGTCTCGTAGTATAGAGAAAACCTGTGGCTACTGGATTGTTTGTTGCGGTTTTAGTTGACGTTCTTTCGGTCATTGTCGTTTTGTTTGTTTAGAATTTTATTATTAGTATTTTGTTTTCATATGTTATATTTTGTCTTACTTTTACTTTCTAATTAAACATGTTATCACCCTATTGATGAGAGAATTATTGTTTGTTTTAATTTGATTAGAGCTCGTTTTAAATTTATCGTATCGGTTATGTTAATGTTACTTACTCCTATTAAGTTATGGGTAGTGATATCTACATAACCAATTTTTACAAATACACAACCAAATATATTTTACAGTATTGTACTATACAATACTGTAAAGCATGTTTGATTGTGTATTTATAAAAATTGGTTGCCTATATATCATCACCCGTTTTAGAAAAGAAAAAAAATATATGAAATTAAATAAAATTCATTTCTACACCCCCTCTCTCTCTCTCTCCTTCGTCCCTCTATTCTGTTCTCTCTCTCTCTCTCTCTCTCTCTCTCTCTCTCTCAGCCTGATTCATCTTCACTCTGAAATCAAATGTCTCGTAGTATTAAAGTCAGTACAATTATTCATCGCTGGATACATACATACAACACAAATATATGATGAATGCAACAAGCAGACCCCATTTTATTAAGGCTTTTAACCCTAATATCAGCTTCCATAAACTGGTAACTAACCTTTTATTTCTTTTATTATTTCCCTGCATCCTTACATACATATCTATGTGTCTATATATCTTTTAATCTTTATATACACACAGATACGCACATGTTTTCTCCTAATGTTATTATAAAGTTTCTGAAGTTAGGGATAAATTAGTATAGTGAAATAAATCAGGGGAATTGAGTATTTTATGTGATAAAAGGCAAAATTTAGTTAAAATATTATTAATTTAGAATTATTGTGTTGAAATCGTATGTTTTTATGTTGATATTCAGGAAAATATATAGTGATGATAATGTAGATATGTGGTATATGTTGAAGCCATGCTTTTATTTGTTAAAATATTTAGGGATTTTTCGATGTGCCATTTGAATGTGATAATGTGAAGTTAAATAATTAGACTCCGATACTCAGGTGCTGAGGTGCAGCTTATAATGAAATAAGGCTTTGAAAGTAGTGTTTATGTTGTTTGCTTTTTGATTATCTAATGATCAAATAATGTGAAGTGACAATCAGTGGCGGAACTTGAACCTGAATACAATACAGATGGGGCGGGTATAAAAATTTAATAATTTTTTCATTGCAGCGGGGGTAAACAATAAAAAAAAAACTTATTTTTTGGTAAAAAAATTTTTTTTAGTGTAAATTTATTTTTCCCGTTAAATCAAGGTGGGGCGGTACCCCCTTTGAGTTCCGCCACTGGTGACGATCTTTTCCAAGTTTCAAGGAATTAATCGATGAGATTAACCAAAAAAAATACCATTTTTTGGTGATATTTGTTTATTTTTATCGCTCATTGTGTGATTTTCGGGTTTCCTGTTACAGAAAATACCGTCAAAGTTTGGCAAACATTTAGAAGGGAAAACATCTGGAACAGTTTCTTTAACGGGTCCCAGTGGAAACACCTGGCATGCTGACTTGGCAGAGCAGACCGACGGTTTATTTATTCTGGATGGATGGACAGGTTTTGTGAGGGATCACTTTTTAGAGTCAGGGGACTCTTTAGTTTTTAGATACGATGGCGATTTGCATTTTACAGTACAAATCTTTGACCAAAGTTCTTGTGAGAAAGAAACTGCTTTTTCTGCTGAGTGCCATCAAGATTTAAGCATCTTCGATCAACACTTTGGAAAAAAGAGGGAAAGGGAACATGGATCTTTGTTGACCAACACAGTTGACTATATCCCGAAGAAACCTAGAACTTCACAAGTTGACATGCAATTAGAATTACAAGATTATATCAATAACGCAGAGTTTTGTGGTAGTGCGTTGAAGAATCGTATCACTCATGCTATCCCTTTATCAGGTAAAAGTGCTTTTAATTATATTATTTTTGTAGTGGATTTTTGTTGTTGTATTTAATTGTAAATTTTCATGAATTTTATTGCAGAGGTATGCCCCGATGATAATGGGCTGGGCCGGATATCAGCTTTTGAAGCAGATAAAATAGCTCAATCGTTTACTTCGAGTTTTCCTCACTTTAGCCAAGTTATGAAAAGATTCAACATAAGCGGTTCATATACTTTGGTGGGTAGCTCTTATATCTCACTTTTAATATGAAATTTTCATGCTTTTTGATAAGCAAAGATTCAGAGTCTTAGGTGTTGTTTGTTTTTTAAGATGTTTTTGTCTGAAGATCTGCGGACCATGTCTGTAAAGAAGATGTGGTCTAAAGGTCTGTATGTTGAATACTGAAGACTGTTTGTTTTTATTTCTGCAAAATAACTTAATCCTGTCTGCAGCACTTAGAAGCACATTTCTTAGTCTGCGAGATTGTAGACAGAATAAGACATTATTTTATCTGATGTCTTCCAAAAAACAAACAGCAGTAAAAACGTCTGTGCGCTCGCAGACATAAGACATAATAAGGTCTGCAGACCGAAAAACAAACGACACCTATCTCATTCTTATTTTGGTAGCACATTGCATTTGAAATTCCCGAACTTTTGAAATATTATCATTTAGGGTCTCTTAAGCCAAAGGATACAATATTTAAAAGTACCATACTTATTGAAATATTCTTATGTTTTTCTTGAATTATCATTGTTTTTTTGCAGAATGTTCCATATCAGTTTGCAACGGCATATTTACCTAACTGCAAAATAAAGCTTGTGCTTCATAACTTAAAAGGAGAATCTTGGACCGTTAATTCAATTCCAACCACACGAGTGCAAACTTCACATACGTTTTGTGGTGGGTGGTTGAGTTTTGTGCGTGGTAATAACATTAACGTAAAAGATGTCTGCATATTTGAACTTATAGGAAAGTATGAAATGCGTGTGAGTATTCTTAGAGTTACACAGGAGCCACTAGACTATGAACATTGTGACAGTGAGGATTTAGCCAATGGAACTTGTCAGAAAACTAACGAAAAGTTGACTAAGAAAGTCAACTTTATAGGGAAGGTTAAATGTGACATTTCAGCCAAGGGATCTGTTGATGCCTCCCAATCAAGAACTACTAATGGTAAGCCAGTTATTAATGCAACTGTGATTGCTGACTTAGTTTAATTATCTTGATGTGCATTGTCATACCGAATATCTATTTTATAATTACTATTTTACTAATATTAAGAAGTTAAAAATTTATAGGAAAAATGAGAGGTTTACAAGAAAATAGAGGTTCAAATATGATGGGTTTTACGTCATTGAAGTCGGCACCCGAGGAAAAAATGGCTGCCGAATCTTTCGTTACTAGCTTTCCTTATTTTGTCAGAGTCATGAAGAAGTTCAACGTCGGTGGATCATACACTCTGGTGAGTTCAATCTCGTATTCCTTTTTAAATGGCATTTTCGGGCAAACAGTAACGTACTTTAGGAGAATTACCATTGTTTTCACGTATAAAAACCACATTACTTACTAAATACTAACATAGTTGCAGACGACGGTTTCGATGGTCATTGTGATGGCTTTTGCGAGGGTTTGGTGACTAGCCCGTCCCGTCTCGCCTAAAACCGTCTTATTAGTCGGTCAACACTAAAAGTTAGGTCAAATTGGTGTCAAATTCAGTAAAATTGGTCAACGTTGGTCAAAAGTTGACTTTTTGTTTAGCCTTGTATAAGTTTAAGTGAAAATCCCAAGCCCATTTAAAAATTAGCTGGGGAAAACACCGACTTACATTATCCCTTAAAGATAAATTACTAAATACACTATATTTATACAAAACTTTATAAAAAAACTATATAGCATTTAAAAGTCAATGTTACTCAACGTCTGTCTCGACCCCGTGTCGACCCCGTCTCCAACCGATTATTTGACCTTTCAAGGTCCTGACCGACTCGTCTCCATCTCGCGTCTTTTTCATTCTCGAATACTAAAGAAGTATATATCCTTACTTCTACCTGTTAACTGGTTTCTGGACACCATATTAGTGGTACTTAAAAAGTCAACTTTGTCAAAGTCACTGACGAGACAGGTGACACATCATCCTTTTTGTTCGGTAATCATGTTAGTTAAGTTGAACCGAAGTTAGGTATTGATTTAGAAAAGTTCAGAGTTTTTTATGGTTAAAATCGTCACTTAAAAAAGAAGTTGCCTAATTGTTTTACCTTGTAATGCAATTCGCCTCTTTTCAAGAATTTAATTATTTCAGCATATAAAGTCAACAGTTTTACTAGTTGTTGACTTGTTGCTATTTCCTTAACATGCCTTCTTAATGTTACAAATAACCAGAAAATTCCGTATCGATTCTCTATGGAACACCTTCCGAGCTGTAGAACAGAAATTACGCTTCACAATTTAAAAGGAGAATGTTGGACAGTAAATTCAATACCAACGTTTAAAGTACAGACGTTACATACGTTTTGTGGAGGTTGGATGGCGTTTGTTCGTGATAATGATCTCAAAATGGGAGATATTTGCATATTTGAGCTTATTGGCACATGTGAAATGCGTGTACACGTATCTGGTGTTGGAAAGGATTTTGCTGACTTAGACTATCAGATTGAGAATGGATCTTCTAATGAGTTAGGCAATGGGTCATCTTGATAAGTTAAATACGTCATCATCTGGTCAGTACTATGTGCTATCTTCTTTATTATATGTATATATTGCGTTCTGTTGACAAAGAAGAAACCTTGTAACCGTTTGAATTAAGGGTTGCAAAATTGGTGGGTCGGGTCAAATGGGCACGCTGAAATTGGTAGCTTTTATATGTGTTGAAAGCATGTGAGGCTGACTTGAATCACTCTTTGTCAGAGAATCTTTTAGTCTTTTTAACAATGATCCATTCAAATATGATTATAAAGATTATAGTTCAGATAAGAATATCATTATAAAGTAACAATTTTAGGAGGTTTTATGCATTAAAAAAACATGATGGATGATCTTTCCACTATTTGACTCGTTTCCGTCTTATTCTTTTTAATTTTTTTCCTACCCATTTGATCATTAAAGATGAAACATAACCCGGATGGAAACCCATTATATGTAAATGGGTTGAAATGGTCAGCTTTGGTTTTCATTAACTTGTATTTGCCAAATGTAATTTCATATCTGTTGACTTAGTTATATCTTATAGTTTAGTTGTCTTATATACCTCAACCACCTAGATAAATTTTTCAAATTTTAGTATAATCGCTACTGAAATATTCTCCGATGATCAATTCTTTTTGCAGGTTATGTTCTTGTTTTTAGGCGTTGCTATTCCAGTTAGTATCAAAAGTGATTGTGAATGTGAACGGGTAAAAGGAAATTATGGTAACAATACTTGGTCAACCCTTTTGGAGAACATTATGGTATTAGTTGTACAATTGCTTCTTCCTGCATACCATAAAACAACCCCCCCTGGATTTGTACATAAGCTGTTTAGTCTATGAATCGTTTTAGTTTGTTACAGTTAATGCAGGTTCTTCACATCTTAATGAAAAAAGTTGGTCGTTTCATGATAAACATGTGTTAGCTTACACCCTTACTATATGGAGATGGTAACATGACACTATATCTCATCTCATAAAGTATGAAATGTTCTTTACTTATCAAGATGACAAAGCTTCAACTTGAAGACGCGATAAAAGCGGCGGGCAACTTTAGGGTACATTCCTTAAAGAACGTCCAAGTTAAAAATTATGTTAGTGGCAATTATGGTTGATAGTTGACCAAGATGGTTGCTTAAATTCGTTAACATTAACCTAAGTTAGGGATCTTAGGTCTAAACGTCATTTTTTTGTGGTTGTGTTTTGGACTTAACGAGGTTAACCGTTGTATGGTATGGATGAGTTATTCAAGTTTGTGACTTTCTTCGCTACTCAAGACACCAAATATGTATTCTCCACATTCGAGTGAAAATATTCTTCTACACGATAAAGTACGATAAAAGGTCATATCTTAACAAGTAACCAGCAATTCAGTAGTTGAACACAGCCATCAGTTGACTAAAATTTGGGTGTTGTAATATGTCTAACTTTAATGTCTACGGTTCTACAAGAATAGTTCTCTTTAAAAACACGGCAAGCAACTTCCATCCCTGAAGTCAAGCAGATGGTTTTTGACATGCTGAGAAGAGTTGCCAGCTGACTAAAGCCATGATCAACGAAGTTAACAGTTGAAAACTAACTACTTCTGTAAGATGCCATCCTAACCCCCACCTCAGATAGCTGCAATAACAATAACAAACAAACATTATTCAGCAACTCACATTATAAGCTTGAGCACATCACTAGCTTAAAATTTATGGTCTTTGAAACATGTAAAAGGTAAAAGGACTTGAGTATGGGATTCTGTAAAGTGTTCAATAAGATATACATATGCCATGGGATGTTTTGATGCGTTAAACTAAAACAAATATCTAAAAAATTTGTTATGCAGATGATATAGTGAGAAGGTTGTTCAATAAGATAATCATATACCTTGTGATGGAAGGCATTGTTGCCACAATTCCGGCACATACGTATATGATAGGAATCAATGTCTTTGGCTTGTTCTTCCTTAGCCACATCAAAGATCCCAATGCAGCAAGTGATAAACTCAGCATCTGAATTCAATCAAAACACACAAATCAGCTCAAATCAAAATATGTATATTTCTGTCAAAGGATCAAGTATACCCAAGTTTCATGTCAAATAAGCTTCATTAAATCATAAGTATGTGTGTATTTTTAAAAAAAGATCAAGTGCTATTAAATGTTCAGAATCAGATAATAAGTTGTAATAAAAGGGCTATAGGAGATGGAGATTGATTCTGATTCTGCTGCTTCAAGTTATGGTAATCAGGTAACTAGATGTTTGTGTGTTATTTATAATACAGATTATTAATTATTATTAAGAGATTAACATATAATATATTTTATACTGAGCAGAAAGGCCTTTCTTGTCGAAAAACAAAGACTCTATGAAATGATAGTACATGTCTCTCAAATTAAGTTTTAAAAGTAAATTTAGTAATTATATATTTTATTCTTAGCATTGGATAATTAGTTTTGTTGCAGCTAACATAAAACTGATTACTTGACCCCTATTTTTATTTATATAATTATATACGGAATCCGTTTCTGTTTACTAAAGCATTTAGAAACTTATTATTTTTCCTTAATGCCAAATACACACTAGTCCCTGTTGGCCTGTTGGGATTTGAAGATACAAAAACTATGTTGATGAGCTACTTATCTACGCCAAAGGCTCGATGATACTAGAGATTGATGCTAATCATATTTCAAGTTCCAAAAGACATATAAACATATAGCCTCGGTGAAGCATGTCATATCCATCTTAAAGGTAAAAAAAAAAAATAATAATAATACTAATAATAATAAAAAATATGACAAAGCACATACCAAATTTGCATTTGCTTCAAGGCCTTGCAAAATGTAATCCCAAGTGAACTCAAGTCCTCTGGCACCGACCCAAAGGGGTGCCAGCCTGTGCAAAACAGAATCAGCAAAAGCCCATCCTGTAGGTACACATAAATGAGATATATAGATGATCAATCAACTATAAGTGAACATTAATTTAGGTCTAAACAACCAAAAATTATAATAACTTAAACCCTAGTTTTTGAAGAAGTTGATACATGATAAAGGTTAGCAGTCACTCACCGAGGCCAACTGCCTGGAACTTGTGATTTTGAGATATGTTCCTGTGCGTTAACTGAGTCAGGGCAAAGTAAAGCCCCGCAACATCTATAAAACCAATAAAAGCTTTCAACAGTTCCTAAACAAAATGAAAAAAGAGAGGAAACATTAGTAAAAATGTGTTAGACATTGACTGTAAGCTGCAGTAAGAATGCTCACAACAATAGACAAACTTACATTATATATTAAAACAATATATGCATAAAATCAATACAAAGATGATATAAAATAAGTGTGTTTGAGGATTACTTTAATATTATTTACAAAATGTTACTTTTGCTTAATTACCTTTCCCCAATAACTAGTTTTGTTGTTTCTTTCATAATTTACTTAAAAAGGACTACCTGTTACTTCAAAGTTGAAAAAATGCAAAAAAAAAAAAAAAAAAAATAATAATAATAAAATTACAAAGCGACAGATTTAACAGTTATTAAATTATTAAAAGAACACAACCATATCAAAGAAATTTACCTGTGAAGGATCAAAAACGTCGCTTTCAGATACCTTGAGAAATGTAGCTAAGCAAACAAGCTGCCCAAATAGCAAAATACAAATGACATAATAAGATAACCGACAGAGAAAAAGTTGAATACTTGTATATGCGTATTGTGTTATAAGTTCAGGGTGATTAACAGGTTGGTGAACGTAAATCATACCTTCACTAATGCAGTAACAAGATAGACAACAGCAGTTTTGACTGAAGTGCCAAGTGTATCATACTCGGATCTGTAACAGAAAAAACACCACAACGTGATAAGTGAAAAAAAAAAAAAAAAAAAAAACACGGATCCAAGATACTATTTCCATAATTCCATCTCAAACAAATGAAACCTCCAAAATTTTAAACTCTGTACATAAGAATACATTTTTTGAAGCTGGAATATCAGCAATTTCTTCATTATTAGTTATGTATGGTAAAATCTACATCGAGACGTTTCATACACAAACTTCTTAAATACTCTGTACTAGTTTGATTACGGATCTGAGATCTAAAAGTGCTATGCTAGCAGTTTCACAACAACCACAGTTGTTCGATTGATCTATATAAGCACCAAAATTTCCAAAATCTCATGTATAGAGACATACACATTACACATACACTTAAATTGATGACATTTAGCACAAATACAGTGTGAAAGTACAAAAAACAAGTCATATAAATGTCAGGACAAAACCTAATTTTGACGATCTAATTACGTCAAGTAATCAAATTTGCAGCATAGAATAAATTATCTACAAAATTATTCATTATCTAACAATCACAGTTGTTCAGTTGATCTATAAAAGCTCCTACAAACACAAACTTAATATGTACAAATTATCACATATATATATCGTACATAAATACATAAAAACATACATTTGCATATAGATATAAGCACATGTGATATGTAGCACAAATCACGTTATGGCAGTATTATAAACACTTCAATTCAGGTGTTACAACAAAGCCTATAATTAACACTCAGATACAACTTCAAGTAATCAAACTATAGCATACGATAGATTAAATGCGCAATTATTTAATATCTAAACTATAGCCATTATTAATTAGGTCAATTATTGACGGAGACTAACAGAGGAGTAGCAGAATAGTAAACCGCGTGAGGTCCAAAAGTTAAGATCGCACAGTTGAAGAAATGAAACATCGTCATGGTTATCTCTCTCGCCTGCAAAATCGAATAGATCCAGAGACTAAAACGAGATGAGATTTTGATTGATTAGTGTCGTTGTAGTTCCATTGCAAGATCACAAAAGTACGGGTGCCGATGATTACATTGGATCTGGGCTTATTGGGTGTTTGAAGTTTAATTGGGCTTTGTTTCTGATTTGGATAATTGGCCTCATTGTTGATATAACACCTATTTTTTTTTTAACTTTATTTATTTACTCCCTCCGTCTCTAACTAATTGTCCAATATTCTATTTTAGGATGTCTCATTATTTATTGTCCACTTTAATAAATAAATAAGAAAAAAATAAAATAAAGTTCATTTATACTCTTACTTTATAATGTAAGACAAAAATATAGATAAAAAGTAAGGAGTAAAACTGTAAAGTAAACAAAAAAATACAATGTAATAATGTTATTTCTTTGCTTTTAAAAAAGGAAAATTTAAATTGTGTATTTTTTTTAAGACAATTAATATGGAACGAATGGATTATTCCATACCGTATACTAACCGAACACGATAAGAGGAGATTGAGGCCATCACACTTTTATACGGTGTGACGGGCTGAGTTTTGTAGAAATGTATATTGAGTAGGAGATTATGGTGACTTTTTAAATAAACCATCCTCTTGAACTCCATAATCAATGTAACATCTTTAAATAATTCAGCCCGTACCATCGAAGTTCCAAAAACATCATAAGCAATTCGCAAATCATGACATCTACCCGCCAAGGTACTCATCATTCCAGCTGAAATCTTCAAAAGAAAAGTGTCTTAATTTAATCTTTTACATATCCTGAACACATGGGCTGCTTGTTATACCAGCCCAAATATAGCAACTCCAGATTTATCAACTATAACCCATAATCTTGCCGATTATAATTGAATTGTACTCCGTAATAATCAATCATCTTAGCAAATGTTAAATTCTTTTCATTTAATTTTGTTATAAATCTCCATGTACTTGTACTTGTGATATAAAATTTAAAGATTTTGCTAATTATCATACTTATAAGTTATACCGTTATACATATACATACATACATTATACTGAGATTCAAATTGATCAATCGAAAGACAGGGAGGATATTGAGTTTATTACTTAAATTAATGTTACAACCTACATATTTATATACAAACAAATTGACCAAAATATCCCCACTTTCAATATCAAATCTTAACCGTCTAAGAAAACCCAATATCTAATAACTAACATAACTCATTT
The DNA here is from genome assembly GCF_046630445.1 of Rutidosis leptorrhynchoides. Classification (NCBI taxonomy): domain Eukaryota; kingdom Viridiplantae; phylum Streptophyta; class Magnoliopsida; order Asterales; family Asteraceae; genus Rutidosis; species Rutidosis leptorrhynchoides. The sequence continues at coordinate 675,753,200 of NC_092334.1, read as the reverse complement.
GTTTCATTTCCGTAGCTTTTTCTGTTACATTCCATACTTTTACTGACTTATCCAAACTACCACTGTAAACCACCCATTTAACCTCGCCGGAGCTCCCCCCATCGTCCCTTTCCACCGCCAAACACTTCACCGGTCCGGTGTGCCCTGTCAGCACCGACAAACAACTATGCATACTCCCTTCCCTTTTCCACACACATATTGTTTTATCAGCCGAACCACTAAATAACAAATTCCCAGCAGCTTGTAAACACAAAACTGCTAATCTATGACCCTTTAAAAGACCCCCATGAGATAATTGTTTCTCCCATTCCCAAAAATTAACCAACCCATCCGACAACCCACAATACACGAAAGAGCCAGTTTCCGATATCGCTAAAGCGGTCACCGCACACTCTTGATTTAACAACGTTTCAACGTGGTTATGTTTCATCGATTTACCATGTCCTTCGCGTTTCCATACTTTTACTGACCCGTCTGCTGACCCGGTAAAAATTAGGCCCGAGTCAGCAGCGACGACGCTGTTTACAGCGTCGTCATGAGCCTTTACTGACTCTAAACATTTAGAGTTGGATATTTTCCATACTTTAAATGTTCGGTCCCACGAGCCCGAATATAATAACCCTTCTTTTTCATCGATGCTTAAACAAGATATCGCGTCACAATGTTTGATCCAAAGTGTCGTGCATTTACGTTTCACTTCGATGTAGTTCTTGGGGCGCATTGATGTTTTTAAAATGTCGAAAAGCGTTGGATATGTTCCGACCCGTTTGTGGTTGCTTGGGTCTTTTTGGTTTTTCTTCCAAATGCGAACTTTTCCGTCTTGATGTCCCGTGAATATACGATCTCCTGATAAAATAATCGCCTTAACGAGGCCGCTATTCGACTTGAACGCCGTTAACTCCTGCAAATTCCGCCACACGCGGATGTTTTTACTGTCGGAACCCGTATAAAGTAAGGAGCCTGTAGCGGCTAGCGAATAGATGTGACCTTCCTCGCGTACTAGCGATCCCACGAGTCCGTCACTACAACATATCACACGACTACTTCAAAACAATTTTTTAATGACAGCTTTAGAGTGTCGTAAACATATATAAAAGTCTTGTACACTGCTCTTTTATATATTTTTGTTTTAACGTACCGATTATTATATTGTATAGTGTATATATATGAGTTAACGTGCATACAAATATTGTACATAGTGATTACATAGCGACTTTAAATTTATGTTTATTGGTTTGTACAACACTACCTTTGTGCATATTAACCACAAAAACATCAATACCGAATCCATAAACATAAAAATTGTGGTTATAAAAGTTATTTAAAAAAACTATAAAGTACAGAAAATTTTTTAGACATTGTTTACCTCTGGTAAAAATATAATCACTATAAAATTACAAAATTCTGAAGAATAATATCAAATTTATAATTAAAGAGCTTTTGACCTAGCGATGTCGAAGTGGATTGAGGCGTGTTTGCAATTTTTAAAAAATACATCAATTATGTAATCATATTGTACTGTTAAGATCGAGTACGTATAACAAATATGGTACTATCAACACCGAGCAAATTACCTAAAGATTAGCACATAATAATTATCCATTTTTGTGTGTTTAAACATATATCTATGAAAAGTGCTAGCTTACATTTTGTCACTTTGTTGTAGTCCATTTTTCGAGTTAGAATGATCGATGACACCACCGAACCAAGGAGACGGTTGAAAAGGCGAAGTTTGGTTCCACGGTGACATCAAAATAGGTGAAGCGTCCCCGCTCATGCGATTGATATCGTAGCTAGAAAAGTTGCTTGAACGATTGCTAAAATCGTCCTCACAGGCCGGATAAGTGGATGAGAGGTTCGGATCGGAATTATGTGTGACATTGTTGTTGATTTTTGGAGGTAAAGAAGGTGAATCCCCCAATGACATTGTGATTTTTGGTACTTCTTCCGGCATTCAAGATTGGATTTTAAGGTCTTGGGTGGTGAATAAAATGGAAAGACCAAAAAAGAATGAATGTGTGGGGGGAAAAATGAGAGAAATTGTTGGATGAGGGGTATATATACAAATATTTTTTAAAGATTAAGGGGGTCAAGCAGATCATGCCACGTGTCAATGAAAGGAAAATGGAATCGTTACATGAAGAGGGAATTTCGGAGATCCATACATTCTTCAGTATACGAGTATTATTATAATAATAATAAAGAAAACTACTGTAATAAAGAAATATAAATATTAAATATATACATATTACATATACATATACACTAGTGAAATGACCCGTGAAATCACGAGTTTTTTTAAACGAAACAGTTTAATAATATGTTTTACGTATTAAGAGAATGTAAATTTTAAAGTCATTTAGTTTAATGACCCCTGAAACAACGAATTTCGACTAAGAAACTTGTCAATATTTTTACAAATATATTTACGTACTTAACTTGGTCAGAATAAATGAACTACCTTAATGTACTTAACTTTGTCATAAAAGTCTACATTACAACCTTTTATTGAGACATGTATTTTGCATACATATGTAACGTAATTAATATCGTAAAAAACACTCATATTTGAATAATAATAATATAATAACTATCATTATAATTCTAATTATAATTATAATAAATAATAATAAAGTTTGTTTAAAAATTGAGTATTTATATTTTTAATAATAATTATTAGAAATAACAAATGTCTCTTGATAAATTATTAAAGTTGTATAATATGTAGTTTGTACATGTGTTTATGAGGTGATTGGTAAAAGATTGTACAATTTGTTTTAAAGTTTATACATATGGTGATGTGAGTGTTTTATCATAATAATGGTGTATCCTATCGTATACACGCATAAAAGGCATAATGGTTGCATAAAAGTAGCATAAGGAAGACTGGAAACAACAGTTCAGTGGAATTATCCGTCCAGCGTTCTCCGCTGTACAGGTTGTTCCGTCATGCGTAGACCCTGAAGGCCGCCTAGCGCGTAAAGCCCTGGCCGGAGAACGCCACTTTCAGCATAAATTTCGGATCACAAGTAACAGAACGTATCATCATCTGACACGTGTCCCCGAACAATCCGGTGGATCTGACACTATAAATAGACCCCTTGGGTCGTCATTTTACACAATTCAGACACTCTGAAAAACTTGAGAGCAGAGACTTCATCTCTTTCTCTCTCTAACACTTTCTCTCACTAGAAGTCATCCGACTAGCAATTCTACGCTCTACGGACGACAGATTGGTTAAGCCACCCCACAAGTTTCTATACTTGTGAACCGGGTCTGCAGGGATAATTTTCCAAGAGCAAACATCAATCGGCAACACTCGCTCACCTAAAGCTAGATTACTTCTAGTATCGTGTTGGCACACTAAGCCTTACCTCGTAAGGAAATAGGTGTTAACAATGGCGCCATCCATTATTAAGACGAATCATCTCACCAAAACTGACAAAGAAGACGAGGGTAACGAATTGGTACCCATAGAAGTAGGAATGATACATCCATGGAAAGCTGGACAACGGAGGAAGGCGGAAGTGTTAGAAGATTGGAAAGACAGTTAATATCATTTCCTTCAATGCTTAACACAAATCCATCCGATGGTCCAGTGATTATAGAAGCACGAGTTGCTAATTGCTTAATACGCAACATTTATACTGACACAGGAGCTGGAGCAGACATTATGTATGAACATTGCTTCATACAGCTTCCCAAAGATATACAAGAAAAAATGAAGGAAACATATGTGCCGTTAGCAAGTTTTACAAGTGAACCGTCTTGGTCTGAAGGAAGTATTCTGCTTGAAGTAACCTTGGGCAAGCCACCCCTAAGACGCACAGCCAACATTGAGTTCCTGGTGGTTAAATCAAATTCACAGTACAACATAATTTTGGGAAGAACTGCTTTAATGACGTTTGGAGCTGTAACATCAACTGTACATGGTATGATGAAGTTTCCAACGCCAGGCGGAGTAGCAACGTTATATGCAGAATGGCAGAAGTCAATTGAGTGTTCTCAAGTAACAAAAGCAATAGTTAAGCCAATAATACATGATGACGAGTCAATCTCGCCAAATCCACAATTTCCAGATCAAAAAATCATAATTGGGCATACATTGTCCGCTGAATGCAAAGAAAAATTGTACACCATTTTGGCAGCAAACTTAGACGTCTTTGCATGGCAATCGTCTGATATGACCGGTGTTCCAAGGGAAGTTGCAGAACATAGATTAAATGTGAATCCTAACATACATCATGTTTGTCAAAAGAAGCGAGGCATGACGCCAGAAAGAAGCAAATTCCTCCGTGATGAGGTACGCAGTTTGGTAGATGCTGGAATCCTGCGAGAAGTTAAATATCAAACATGGGTGGCCAATCCAGTCATGGTTAGGAAGCCGGAAAACTCATGGAGGATGTGTGTGGATTTCACAGATATCAATAAAGCATGCCCAAAGGATAATTATCCTTTACCTGAAATTGATTGGAAGGTTGAATCATTGGCAGGATATCGATTCAAATGTTTCCTAGATGCAGCTAAGGGATATCATCAAATACCAATGGCTTTAAAAGATGAAGACAAAACGGGTTTTCACACGACGGAAGGCATATTCTGTTACATGAAAATGCCTTTTGGTTTAAAGAATGAAGGAGCAACATATCAACGACTTATTGATATGGCGTTTAAGGATCAAATTGGGAGTAATTTAGAAGCTTATGTTGATGACATTGTCATCAAAAGTCATACTGAAGAGATGATGTTGCGAGATATACAAGAGACTTTTGCATCTCTACGAAAAATCAATATGAAATTAAATACCAAGAAGTGCATGTTTGGTGTAGAAGAGGGAAAATTCTTAGGTCATATTGTCACAGAACGTGGTATTAAGGCTAATCCTAAGAAAATTCAAGCAATTGAAGACATGAAGTCGCCAACTAGCAAGAAAGATGTTCAACGGTTGCATGGATGTCTAGCAGCATTAACAAGATTCTTGTCCAGAGCAGCTGAAAAATCGCTTCCATTCATGAAGGTGTTAAAAGGCTGTTTAAATAAAAAAGATTTTGTGTGGACGGCGGAAGCCGAAAATGCATTCCAAGAGGTCAAGCAGTTGCTAAAAACGATACCTACATTAACAGCACTAAAAGAAGGGGAGACCTTAATTTTGTACTTAGCTGTCTCAAAAGAAGCGATAAGTTCTGTCTTAATCGCAGAACAGAACGGCGCGCAAATGCCCATATATTTTGCTAGCAAAGTGTTGCAGCTTAGTGAAACAAATTATCCACCACTTCACCGCATGGTTTATGCCCTTGTGCATACTGCACGGCGTTTACGAAGGTATTTTTAAGGTCATCCTATCTTAGTGTTAACAGATCAACCGTTGAAGCAAATACTTCGGCGTCCAGAATCATCTGGCCGTTTAGCAAAATCGGCCATCGAGTTGGGGGAATATGAAATCAATTTTGCTCCCCGGAATGCAGTTAAAGGACAATTTTTGGCAGATTTCCTCTTGGAAACAAATGAAAAAGTAGAGTATGACAACAAAGTGGTACCACAACAGCATGTGTGGGAGTTACACACTGATGGAGCATCCAGTGAAGAGGGAACAGGTGCAGGACTAGTTTTAACAAGTTGTAACGACCCGGAAATTTCCGACCAAATTTAAACTCTAATCTCTATATGGTTCCGACACGATAAGCAAAAACCCTAAAGTTGACCCGCACTTTTTCGATCGTTCTATACTTATAAGATTAATATTTACATAAATTAAACCTTACCAACATGATAAGCAATCCAAATTGTTGAGACTTATGTTTTCGAAAAGAGTTTTACACAACGTTTGACCGTCTAGTTTGACCGATGATATCACTAACTATACAATATATGATAATTATACGTTTGTGTATATATATGTATATATACATATTTAACATGATCTAAGAATGTTTTAATATCTCATTTTGTATTAATAACAATAAGTTATAAGTATATTTTGAAACTACTAACTTAAGTTTTCAAAACGATAACCATACGTAACGTTATTTGACTTAAATACTTATGACCTATAATGTTTATACATATATCGTATAAGTAATGTATTTAATCACTTTTAAAGACTTAAATACATAAAACAATATAAGTATATTTACAAAAGATAGCTATATTTGAATCCTCGTTCCGTTTTCTCAAAGATTTCTATACGTATACCTAGGGTATATGTACCCGTATCATACGCAGCTTCTAGATGTATTTACTATTGGTATATACCAATAAAAATCTGCTCCTTAGCAGCCTTAAATGATTAAGAAACATGTGGAACCAACCATTTGTCAAGTAGCATGAATTATTTAGCAAGAAAACAAAGTTAGGTATCTTTTTTTTCCTTTATAACCTAAAAACGTTTTTATGCATGCACACCATTTCTTCACCCCATTTTCTCATACTTACACTTCCATTTCTCTCTCAAAATACTCTTAACTTCATACTTGATCATCTCCAAGCATTTTCCCCATCATTTAGCTTCAAAAACCTTACTTAAACACCATAAGAAAACCATACAAAAACACTTCAAGAAATCCTTCCAAGAACACAAACTTACTTCCCATCTTTCATCCAATTCCATCACTCTTTTGGTTCTAGCTTTTTACTCCTATTTTACAGCAACCTTGTCCAAGGAACTTGAGGTAGTATCTATGTTCATAACCTTATTCGATTCATATATATATAGCTATCATATTTTGTGGTATACAATTTTAACAACAAGAACATAGTTTGAAAGTTTTCAAACTTGTTTGCAAACTAAATAGATCCTTCTAACTTAACTTTTAAAATACTTCAAGGCCTGTAATATAACTTAAATATATGCTAACTTAACAAGGTATAACTTGGTTTTTCAAAGAATATCTTAAAAACTGTTTTTACGACGTCGGAGTGTAACCGGGGACTGTTTTGGGTTGGATAATTAAAAACTATCTTAAACTTTGAATTGGAGGTTTATGTTCTGGAAAAATGATTTTTACTATAAATATGTTAACACATAAAAATTTCATGATTTAATTCAAAGTATAAGTATTTTTAGAAAAATGGTCATTAAGTGTTATTTTTTTTGTAACAAAAATGTTTAACTTCATAAGTTTCACTAAAGTTTCACTAAAGTTTCACCTATGCCGTGTGATTTTGAATACAAACCAAGGTATTTTAAGTTCATAGTCTTAAAGAGGGACTCGATCCAAGGAGATGGCAAGTTGAATCAATGAAAACGGATTTGTAACGAAGAAACTATGACCGAAACAAAATTGGTTATCCTAGACTTGTTTAACTTCGGGATTAATTGGGAAAAATTAAATAAATCACATATTTCTAAGATAACATGATATTTTATATATATGTACTTATAATTCAATTTTATATGGTTCAGGATCACCCGTAAACAACACGAGAAGATTAATCATAAGATCCCATGTTTGTACGCAACACGTCATTTGACAACACCGGTACTTTATGTACGCAACACGTCATTTGACAACACCGGTACCGTGGGTCAAGATTAATCTCGACCAATACATATACGATGGGGTTTTATTTATTTCGTTGGGGGTTTTATTTATTTCATTGCGGGTATATTAAACATCTAAAAATGAACCATTAAAATTGAATTACTAACAACGAGCTGCTAACTACGGACTAAGGAATTATTCAAAGTATTAAAAGTATAACAAGTATATATATGTGACGTTTGTTTAAAAAGAAAAGGTATTGATATATTATATATGGATAGGTTCGTGATATCAACCGGAGACCAAGTCAAATTATATATATCTTCAAGACGAAAGTGAGTATATAATCCCACTTTTAAACTCTAAATATTTCGGGATGAGAATACATGTATTTTATGTTTTACGATATGGACACAAGTAATTGAAAAATATATTCTACGTTGAGTTGTACCACTGGCATACTTCCCTGTAGCTTGGTAACTGTTATTTACAGCGGTATTGTAAACGCGAATCCTGTTGATAGATCTATCGGGCCTGACAACCCCAACCGGACTGGACGACCAGTATTCAACGGTTGCACAGTACTTCGTTTCGTGACTACACTTGGTACGGTGTAGTAAGATTTCATATTAAAGGGAATATGCGACGTGATTAATTGTTAAGTATGGTTACCAAGTGCTCAACCACTTAGAATATTTTTATTAAAATGTTTATATATGAAATCTTGTGGTCTATATTTATATCGCTGTCGACATTAAACCTATATCTCACCAACTTTATGTTGACATTTTAAAGCATGTTATTCTCAGGTATGAATTAAGTCTTCCGCTGTGCATTATCTCGTACTAAGGATACTACTTGAGGCCATTAAGGACTTATATCATAAGGCGTTGCATTCGAGTCATTGAAGTTCATAGAGACTATTATTAAGTAAATGGCGGTTTAGGTCATTTGAATATTATGAAATGTCAGGCGAATATGTCAATTATGGATGTAACTATAGATTGCCTTTTAAGAATAAATGCAACGTTTGTAAGATGTATCATATAGAGGGCAAGTACCTCGCAATGTTATCAACTATTGTAATTCGTTTGTAATCAATATGGACAACGTCCGGATGATTAGTTTCGGATCCTTTCAGTTGGTATCAGAGCGTTGGTCTTAGCGAACCAGGCCTTGCATTAGTGTGTCTAACTAGTAGTTGTTAGGATACATTAAGTGAGTCTGGACTTTGACCGTGTCTGCCTGTCAAAAGTTTTGCTTATCAATCCTAGTTGGAAATCATCTGCTTATCATTCTTAGGGAACTGCCTGCTTATCATTCTTAAGTCTACACACGTCTTACTGCATTTAGTGCATCGATAGTGTATAGACAAAATTCATATCCTAGCGTATCTGTTACGATAGACATTGCCTGACGTATTTCAAAGATTCTCCGTAATTCATGGGATTTTGATATTATATATACATATGTAAATTATGTATTGAAGAGTACCAAACCCAACTCCTATAATCTATTCCAAACCAAAAATTCATTTCTCCGACCATACAAGATGGATTCTTCATCCAGCTCAAATTCCTCCGACTTCGATAGCTTCGCTGATATGGATTTCCATTCGAGCTCCGAGAACAGCGTTACCGGAATGGATCAACCAATTTCCCATCATCTATTCTGGATGAATTGGGGATGGGTTCGTAATATACTAAATTTCTGGAGGCAAGAAGAAGGTGATCCATTCCATCCACCAAATTGTCCTCTTAACGATGAACCTGAAGCACTTACCGGCGAACCTATTCGAAACACCATTTTCTCGCTCATTTCTAGAGTATCTCGTCATGATTACATACTATCCCATATTTCAAATCTTGTTCATTCGCTCGTTCCAACCGTCAATCATCCCGGTATAATAGAAGAAGTCAACGAACTCCGTGCTCGGGTAGTGGTTTTGGAGAATATGGTGCGAAGGTTACAAACACCAACAGCAGCACCAGCAGCATAATCCGTACTACCATCGTCAACGCCGACAGTACCTTTATCACCCCAATCACAACCGCGCCTTAAATCTCAACATCACAATCTGTATCTCGAATATCAACATCACACGACTCAATATCTGTACTTCGAGTATGATCTTCGTTCTATATATCGTTCTACATCGATTATCTTCGCTTTACGTATCGTATGACGATTATGTAATTTCTAAAGTCTTAGAGATTATGTAATCTAGAATTAACGATAAATCAAATGAGTTTAATATCTTATTGACTCATTAAATCTATGATTATCTCTGAAGAAAATATATATGCAAGTATATTTTCATAAAGATAGTAATTAAAAATTCCTTCGTACCAACTATTAATGATGAAAATATTTTAACGGGTGGGTAGTACCAGAGGAATATTTAGAATTCACATTAATAAGTTATATTGTACATTCTTGAATCTGATTCAACGGTTATCTATTATCTTACTTACAACCACCGATATTCGTATCCGCTCACCCCAGAATAACCATTTTCAATCAAATTTCATATTCGGATTTTGACCTACCAGAATCCAACAAGTGGCATAAAGAAGAAAACATTGGACAAAATAAAAAAAAAATTGTTAGAAACACACGATTTAACTAATTAAAAATCTATTAAGGATTCCACGCTAACTGTTCCGGCTAACTCTGGACAATTAAAATGAATTAAAATGTTGATTGTAACATATGAAGCTAAACAATTCTTCAAGCTTGCCACTTGATTTTATCTTAAACCTCATTCGTAACTTGACGATTACAATTCGCATTCAAATCCTTGCATGATTCCTGAAAACACCTCGACCGAGAAGTTGAACCCGCCGCACCTCGCCTACGGAATGAAGATTTATACATACAGTTATACACCTGAAGAACTCTCGAACCCAAATTCATAATTTAACACATAACGTATTGAATCCTTTGCCATTTATTAGCAAGAACAACCCTACAATTCCTTTTCAAGAAGTTAATTTTGTCACAGCTCCACTTCGACTTTTCAGTGAGATTATTTCTATTATAATCATGATATTTATACCTTGTCCTTTCGCCGTCATTACCGGAAAACCTTTTATATCCCTCGACAACATCAACAGGTGCACCAGCAGATCGTTATCCTTTTGGCGAAATCAACAATCAGTATTTTGAAAATCTCGCGGAACTTCTTCCATCATATCTATAATGTCTATCCCTAAGAATTTCATAATCTGAACGTGAAGTTTCTGAAAAACACCCGGGACTATGAAATAGTTCTTGAAATGCTAACGAAGCAGCAAAAACTGTAAACGACTTTAACGGTCAAAAGTTTGATGACAAAGAATAGTAAGGTGGTAAAGCTGAAAAAAAAAAAGTTTGGAACTAGAAAACGGATGAAGCAAAGTATGAAAGAGGCTGTGGATAAATCACAGGGACTGAACCTGCTCTCAAAGAATACAAACGATTCTGTACCTGCTGAAACCGTCAGTAAGAACCCTACTCTTTATTCAAAACCTTGCCCGGATGATATTTTTCATCATCATCTTATCTTAGATATTATAAGATATCTTCATATCATTCGTTATACATATTTTTCATATTTCTGGAGATATTTTTACAACTATTCCTATCTGCGATCATTTATCTCTCCGTAACATCTGCGTTACAATATAAAAGAAACTGTGTTAATTTCTAAATTCTGAAACCTCTGAGATTAAAATATAAATGATTTGAAGTAGTGTTGGGAACTGATGCATGAATTAGTATAATATAATGAAACTTGATCAACTTCATTATATTACAGTAAGTCATGTTAAGTTTCTAATGGAATGTGATGATTCACAGTACCGTCATCATGTGCCATGTTACACGGCTCTTACATTCTATCAAGTCTCCAAACATATTAGAACGTATCACCTTGATAGTTCTATTTTTCCGGAATATTCGAGTAATTTAACGAATCAAGATCGTGCCATTACAATTTCATTCTAAAACCAATAGCTAGGTTCATTCCAAATTTCCTACCTACGAATTTCGGACCATTGTTCGCTTGGCTCGAGGACGGGAAGAAGAAACGAAGGGACAAAACCTCAGAATAGAAATAGGAATATAAACCACAGCAAATAAGAGAGAGCATTAACTGTGGATGACAATGATTTTAAGGGACGGGAGTAGGAACATCGAAATATAAGGGAAGGTATAAAACCTAACAACAACCCCGAAACTACAAACCGTGCATATCAATACGTATTGCAACGTAAAGGCACGGGAGAATTAAAAACATTATAATTCCAAGGAAAGGATAAAAGAGAATAGATTCTTCTGGTGATAGATGAAAAAGAAGAATGAAAGATATGAAAGTTAGAAATATAACAAGGATTAGAATGGGATGGAGCATATTAGCGAATGTCTTAAAGTAGGAACTAAAGAGAAAGAATAGAAGATGTGGGAAGAAAGAAAGGGAAGGAGGTAAATTTATAGTGAAATATTCGACAAAGAAATCAAAACAGATTGCCACGTTAAATCAAAGAAGATCCTGATCACCGCAAAACTAAATCTTATTACATAAGATTTTCTTTAAAACCCTTAAATCCCGGAAATCGATCATAATCACGTCATCGGTTACAACAATTCTATATTTACTCATTTCACTCTTTTGTGATAGCTTCGCTCGTACGTCTCACATAACCGAATCGTTTTATCTAAATCTTTCAATAATGATAAAATTTCATTATTACCTCATATTCGTCATGAAAACATTCCTATTGTTATTTATGACAACCTCTACCAAATTTCGAGGACGAAATTTCTTTAACGGGTGGGTACTGTAACGACCCGGAAATTTCCGACCAAATTTAAACTCTAATCTCTATATGGTTCCGACACGATAAGCAAAAACCCTAAAGTTGACCCGCACTTTTTCGATCGTTCTATACTTATAAGATTAATATTTACATAAATTAAACCTTACCAACATGATAAGCAATCCAAATTGTTGAGACTTATGTTTTCGAAAAGAGTTTTACACAACGTTTGACCGTCTAGTTTGACCGATGATATCACGAACTATACAATATATGATAATTATACGTTTGTGTATATATATGTATATATACATATTTAACATGATCTAAGAATGTTTTAATATCTCATTTTGTATTAATAACAATAAGTTATAAGTATATTTTGAAACTACTAACTTAAGTTTTCAAAACGATAACCATACGTAACGTTATTTGACTTAAATACTTATGACCTATAATGTTTATACATATATCGTATAAGTAATGTATTTAATCACTTTTAAAGACTTAAATACATAAAACAATATAAGTATATTTACAAAAGATAGCTATATTTGAATCCTCGTTCCGTTTTCTCAAAGATTTCTATACGTATACCTAGGGTATATGTACCCGTATCATACGCAGCTTCTAGATGTATTTACTATTGGTATATACCAATAAAAATCTGCTCCTTAGCAGCCTTAAATGATTAAGAAACATGTGGAACCAACCATTTGTCAAGTAGCATGAATTATTTAGCAAGAAAACAAAGTTAGGTATCTTTTTTTTCCTTTATAACCTAAAAACGTTTTTATGCATGCACACCATTTCTTCACCCCATTTTCTCATACTTACACTTCCATTTCTCTCTCAAAATACTCTTAACTTCATACTTGATCATCTCCAAGCATTTTCCCCATCATTTAGCTTCAAAAACCTTACTTAAACACCATAAGAAAACCATACAAAAACACTTCAAGAAATCCTTCCAAGAACACAAACTTACTTCCAATCTTTCATCCAATTCCATCACCCTTTTGGTTCTAGCTTTTTACTCCTCTTTTACAGCAACCTTGTCCAAGGAACTTGAGGTAGTATCTATGTTCATAACCTTATTCGATTCATATATATATAGCTATCATATTTTGTGGTATACAATTTTAACAACAAGAACATAGTTTGAAAGTTTTCAAACTTGTTTGCAAACTAAATAGATCCTTCTAACTTAACTTTTAAAATAATTCAAGGCCTGTAATATAACTTAAATATATGCTAACTTAACAAGGTATAACTTGGTTTTTCAAAGAATATCTTAAAAACTGTTTTTACGACGTCGGAGTGTAACCGGGGACTGTTTTGGGTTGGATAATTAAAAACTATCTTAAACTTTGAATTGGAGGTTTATGTTCTGGAAAAATGATTTTTACTATAAATATGTTAACACATAAAAATTTCATGATTTAATTCAAAGTATAAGTATTTTTAGAAAAATGGTCATTAAGTGTTATTTTTTTTGTAACAAAAATGTTTAACTTCATAAGTTTCACTAAAGTTTCACCTATGCCGTGTGATTTTGAATACAAACCAAGGTATTTTCAGTTCATAGTCTTAAAGAGGGACTCGATCCAAGGAGATGGCAAGTTGAATCAATGAAAACGGATTTGTAACGAAGAAACTATGACCGAAACAAAATTGGTTATCCTAGACTTGTTTAACTTCGGGATTAATTGGGAAAAATTAAATAAATCACATATTTCTAAGATAACATGATATTTTATATATATGTACTTATAATTCAATTTTATATGGTTCAGGATCACCCGTAAACAACACGAGAAGATTAATCATAAGATCTCATGTTTGTACGCAACACGTCATTTGACAACACCGGTACTTTATGTACGCAACACGTCATTTGACAACACCGGTACCGTGGGTCAAGATTAATCTCGACCAATACATATACGATGGGGTTTTATTTATTTCGTTGGGGGTTTTATTTATTTCATTGCGGGTATATTAAACATCTAAAAATGAACCATTAAAATTGAATTACTAACAACGAGCTGCTAACTACGGACTAAGGAATTATTCAAAGTATTAAAAGTATAACAAGTATATATATGTGACGTTTGTTTAAAAAGAAAAGGTATTGATATATTATATATGGATAGGTTCGTGATATCAACCGGAGACCAAGTCAAATTATATATATCTTCAAGACGAAAGTGAGTATATAGTCCCACTTTTAAACTCTAAATATTTCGGGATGAGAATACATGTATTTTATGTTTTACGATATGGACACAAGTAATTGAAAAATATATTCTACGTTGAGTTGTACCACTGGCATACTTCCCTGTAGCTTGGTAACTGTTATTTACAGCGGTATTGTAAACGCGAATCCTGTTGATAGATCTATCGGGCCTGACAACCCCAACCGGACTGGACGACCAGTATTCAACGGTTGCACAGTACTTCGTTTCGTGACTACACTTGGTACGGTGTAGTAAGATTTCATATTAAAGGGAATATGCGACGTGATTAATTGTTAAGTATGGTTACCAAGTGCTCAACCACTTAGAATATTTTTATTAAAATGTTTATATATGAAATCTTGTGGTCTATATTTATATCGCTGTCGACATTAAACCTATATCTCACCAACTTTATGTTGACATTTTAAAGCATGTTATTCTCAGGTATGAATTAAGTCTTCCGCTGTGCATTATCTCGTACTAAGGATACTACTTGAGGCCATTAAGGACTTATATCATAAGGCGTTGCATTCGAGTCATTGAAGTTCATAGAGACTATTATTAAGTAAATGGCGGTTTAGGTCATTTGAATATTATGAAATGTCAGGCGAATATGTCAATTATGGATGTAACTATAGATTGCCTTTTAAGAATAAATGCAACGTTTGTAAGATGTATCATATAGAGGGCAAGTACCTCGCAATGTTATCAACTATTGTAATTCGTTTGTAATCAATATGGACAACGTCCGGATGATTAGTTTCGGATCCTTTCACAAGTCAAGATGGAGAAGAGTATACCTATGCATTGAAATTTTGTTTTTATGCTTCAAACAATGAAGCAGAATATGAGGCATTACTCTCCGGCCTCCGCATAGCGGTAGAAATGGGCATAACAAATTTACGAGCATATGTTGATTCTCAAATCGTCGCCCAGCAGGTTAATGGAACTTTTGATGCAAGGGATACATCCATGAGGCAATATGTAAAGTTGGTGGAGGCAATTTCAAAGAATTTTGATAACCTTGAGGTCGTGCAAATCCCTCGAAATGAGAACAAAAAGGCTGACGTTTTGAGCAAGCTAGCTACTTTAACCTTTGATCATTTGCACAAAAGAGTGTTGGTTGAAGAGCTTAAGGAGAAATCAATACATGAAAAACTAATTATGGCAATAGTTGAAGGTGCTAAGGAAACTTGGATGACTCCATATTTAAGGTATTTGCATGACGGATGGTTACCTGTTGATAAGGCGGAAGCATGAAGAATAAGAGTGACATCACCAATGTATGAAATTGTTAATGGTGTCCTTTATCGAAAATCTTACAATGGTCCGTTGTTAAGGTGTTTAACCGATGATGAAGCATTAAAGGTGGTCAAAGAAATGCACGAAGGAGTTTGTTCTCAACACTCCGGCTTCCGTACTGTGGCATCACGGATCATGCGACAAGGGTATTTTTGGCCTTCCCTTTATCGAGATGTTGCAGAAATCATAAAAACATGTGAGAATTGTCAGAGGCATGGTACAATTCAGCGTCTTCCAAAGTATGACTTGATACCAGTGTCATCCGCTTGGCCGTTCTGCAAGTGGGCTATCGATATTGTTGGGCCATTCAATAGAAGCACTGGTAATGCTAAATTCTTGGTGGTAGCAATTGATTTTTTCACGAAATGGATTGAAGCAAAGGCTTTAGCAAAAATCACAGGAGAAAATGTCAAGAAGTTTGTCTGGCATGATATCGTGTGCCATTATGGGTGCCAAATGAAATAGTCAGTGATAACGGCAAGTAATTTGCAGAAAATCCATTTCGGAGTTGGTGTGAAGAGTTGGGCATAAAGCAAAACTTTACATCTGTTGCTCATCCTCAAGTGAATGGACAAGTGGAGGTTACCAACAAAGAAATCGTTGCTGGCATTAAGGCACGGTTGGGGCTGAGTCAAACTGGTTGGGTGGATGAGTTGCCAAATGTGTTATGAGCACACCGGAAGACTCCAAAGCGGAGCATGGGGGAAACACCCTTCAGCCTAGTGTATGGTACGGAGGCAGTAATACCGGCTGAAATATGTGTACCAACACAACGCATTATGGCATTTGATATTGAAGCTAATTCTGAAGCATTAAGGGAGAATCTCAACTTGTTGGAGAAAAGAAGGTTGATGGCCGCCATCCGGCAAGCAGATCACAAACATAAAATGGCAAAATATTACAATAAGAAAGTGCAGCATGTGCAGTTTGAAGTAGGTGATATGGTGCTACGTGATAATGAGGCAAGCAGGCAAATCAAATTTGGAAAGCTAGCCCCAAAATGGGAAGGACCTTATAAGGTCACAAAAGTAAATCGGAATGGATCATACATGCTTGTTGCGCCTTCCGGCGAGCAATATGAAAGAGCTTGGAATGCAATGAATTTAAATAAATTTTACGCGTAGCACTATATGCATGGACAGCTTGATCAACTGTCAAATGCATGAGATATAGTCATAAATGTAAAAATTTCTTTAAGAATATGAATAATAGCAATTATTCTTATGGCAATATTTTTCATAAATTTTATCCGGCCAAGGATTTTTTAGCCCAGGTGTCACATAGCTTTGTGTCATCCCTACCCGCGGAAAGAAAGATATCCTTTCGGTGGTAGAAGTGCAATCATACTCAAAATGGTTGTATCGATAGTGAGACATGTAGAACTTACTAAAGCATCGAAGCGATGAAACGAATCTAAAAAATGTCATGACACAACTTATATACACAAAATGCAGAGCAAAACGGATAACGAACCATGGTGTCCAGCAAAATATTTAAAGGCGAAAATAATTCATAACTTTTCCTCACGAGTTTCATGACGGAAAGCGTATAACGAAGAATATAATTTCAATATTTACAAGCATAACGGTTGCAAAGTACAATATCAATATCTTGTGCATTATTCACTCCAAAAATCTTACTAAATTACAGCATCTTTCTAATAATTACAACCAAGTACAATATTAAACGTTATGCAAAGCATATGAATATAAACATAGTATTTCATTCATTTTGAGGAGTATAATTCAGTACATCATCTATTGTTACATTTGGTTTTTTACAACGATTTTCAAGATCAGCAAACTTCATATTTTCTATCAGTGCACCAGCCGCATCAGCTTCTTTTATGGCGTTTTCATTAATCTTCGATGTAATAACAACAGGCATTGGATTTGGAAATTCTGGTAGTTTTCTTTTCATGAAGTTGAAAAAATTCAGTCGTTCAACAGACTTAGCAAGACGGATGAACTCACGTATCCTATGAGATAGAGCTTGACAATTAAAGATATGCTCTACAAGAGCAGGGATCCCGGCTATCATACGTCTTTCATTCTCCTCTTTAGCTTTAAGCTATTCTTTCAGAGCGTTATTCTGCTCAAGTGTTTTTTCATTTTCCTTTACTAGTTCATCAATTTTGCTCAAGTGTTGCTTTTCTATGGAGGATAGTTCTTTGACTTGTTCCTTATAATCCGCCCTCTGTTTGTTGCTATTATCATAAAGCCTCTTCATCGTATCATATTCCCTCTTTAAGGATGTAGCTACTTGTTCAGTCTTGGCTACTTTCTCATTTTCAGCAGATAGTTTCTTATTTGTGGTGATTTCATTGCTTTGCAACTCAGATAGGCATTGAAGGTCATTTAACCCAGAAACAATGTTAAGAATGATACTTTGTGCCTTAACCTTCTTAGCATCTGCATCAGATAGGCTGCTAAAAAATTGGGCTAGTGAAGGACACACCATGGCGTTCAAAAAATTCATGAAATCCTCATAAGAGTGTGGTGGTCCCTTTAAAAAGGAGGAAAGTATATTTGTGTCAAGATTGGGAAGTGTAATTTGTTTCTGAGAAGAACTAGTGCCAGCTCCTTGTTGAGTGGATGACGGAGGATTTTGACCAGTTCTTCTTCTCTTGGCGGAAGGCGGAAGAGTCAATAATGTAGTTTCTTGGCGTGGTGCACTAGCTGTTGGAGATAAAGGGAAATTGTTACTTATAAAAGAGTTCCAATATGCTTCACAAGATTTCAAGGGTGGCATAATGTATAAAGAAGGGTATGGATTATAAAATTCACCAGTACTAGGCCTAAAAGAAAACAAATACAGGTTGTGGTCTGGTATTTTACTAAATTCAGTGTTATCATTCTCATTACCCGAGGCACGACGTTCCCTAGAAGCAACTCAGTTCATACCTATGTCTTCTACTTCTTCTTCTTCATCTTCCTCCTCCCTTACAGCATCCTCTTCAGGAATGGGAGTATCGTCAATAATTGTCTGAGTGGTAAAGGTAAGTTGCGAGTAAGACGACGATCGCATGGCAGTAAGCGGAGTAATTTCTGCAGAAATTTAAAAGTCGTAGTGGTTAATTGGATAAATAAAGGGGAGCATCTTATTAAGCATATATAGCAAAAGTAAGCACTTACTCTTCCTCCCAGCAAGAACACAGGCATAACCTTGTGTGATATCCCAATCCTGGCTTACAGATGTCAACGAAAGCATGTGTTCCCCATATTTAACGTCGTTGATCTGTTCAGCTTTAATTTTCTTAAACAAAATGTTTTCCTTGTTCTTTAGTCTTGGAAAGGTAACTGATACGGTATGCAAGTATTTACGCCAAATTCGAGCAGCTGAGTATTTATCATCAATTGCATCTTCATTTATAAAGATAAATGAAGCGTACCAATCATTGTTGGGATGATCAAGTGCAGGTCTCAGAAATCCATGAACTTTGTTGAATGTAAACCAACCTTTTTCGTGGGATGCTATACGTACCAAATGGCAAAATATACGAATAGATGACTCTATATTCCTTGCGTGGCAATACATTTAAAAAATAAGAATCTTTCGAATTGATGCTGGTTCGAATTGACCAACGGCAACACCGTAGAACTTTAAAACTTCTAAAAAGAATGGCGTAAATGGCAGTCGCAAACAAAAGTTGAAAATTGAATGGCCATAAACAGCAACCTTGCCAGGGGGTGGTGAGCAGGCTCTGGCATTAGTTGCGGGAATTATTGGTTCAACACCAGCTAATCTAGGAAAACGTTGCAATAGCTCGCCCAAATATTTCTCATTTACTCTGCTATGGATAGCTGTAACATCCTTTATGGCTGCCATTAAAGTTTTAATGAAACAGGAAGTAAAGAAGGTATTGATGGTAAAAGATGAGCACTGTAGAAGGAAACTATAAAAGTGAATCCTCAATTAGGGTTTATGATGGTTAAAAAGGAAAAAGTTGTGACAGCTGTGCTTGGTGGTGATTTTGGGGGTTTTATTTTCAACCACACACGTGTATGGATACGATTAAAAGGTGAATACGAAGAAATGCTTTTTACAGCTGGAGGCGCGTGGGGTATTATAGCCATGTAAAAACAATTATTACGAAGTCAGTAAATTTCGCCTATCACTTAATGCCTGTAACGTGCTCCCCGATGAAAAAGGGAAACGTGAAGACTTGGTTGGGATGTGTTATCAGAAGTTTAACAACTTAATCATTCTTCAAATGCTTAAGTCATTAAACTGGGGGGACTTAATGGTGTATAAAAGGCATAATGGTTGCATAAAAGTAGCATAAGGAAGACTGGAAACAACAGTTTTGTGGAATTATCCGTCCAGCGTTCTCCGCTGTACAGGTTGCTCCGTCATGCGTAGGCCCTGAAGGCCGCCTAGCGCATAAAGCACTGGCCGGAGAACGCCACTTTTAGCATAAATTTCGGATCACAAGTAACAGAACGTATCATCATCTGACACGTGTCCCCGAACAATCCGGTAGATCTGACACTATAAATAGACCCCTTGGGTCGTCATTTTACACAATTCAGACACTCTAAAAAACTTGAGAGCATAGACTTCATCTCTTTCTCTCTCTAACACTTTCTCTCACTAGAAGTCATCCGGCTAGCAATTCTACGCTCTACGGACGACAGATTGGTTAAGCCACCCCACAAGTTTCTATACTTGTGAACCGGGTCTGCAGGGATAATTTTCCAAGAGCAAACATCAATCGGCAACACTCGCTCACCTAAAGCTAGATTACTTCTAGTATCGTGTTGGCACACTAAGCCTTACCTCGTAAGGAAATAGGTGTTAAAACATAAAATTATACATAATGCTTCAAATATGGTACATATGGTCATGAAGGTGTTTTGGTCATGAAGGTGTTTAATCATAAGGTTGTACATAATGCTCCATATATTATTAAATTAACATGTTAATATTTTTTACTAAATACAATTAATTATTTTAATCACATCATCACGAGGGCTTAGAATTATTTTTCTTTATTTTTGAATTTTTTTTGAGCTTAAATAATCCTTATTTATGATATTAGTAGATTTAATTTGATTGTAAAAATAGTTCTATTTATGACATCACCTATATGTCCTCACAATTTTTCTTTTTTCATTTTGATTTATTTATAGAAGAAAAAAGGTGATTATTGCATTATCATTTTAAGATTTTAATGGAACTTATTATATACATATACATTGATTATTGATTTACAAATAATCCTTTAAGAAATTAGAATTAATAATATCACATTAGAGCAAATTTGGGGTACTATTTATGAATAGTACCCTTCCCAAGTTCACTTTATTATTTTATTCCAAAATGGTATATTCGTGATTACACCAAGGAACATGGTACTTTGGTCTTTTGTTTCAGATATTTCAGGGGAGTTTTCGTCCTTTTATTATTAGTAATTACACCACCACCATTAACCTCCTGCCAATATACACCGCCAGTTGCAACCACCACAAACTACCTCCCTCAACCGCCAGATACAGCACCGTTATTACCATCATGTCACCACCACCGCCAAAAACTACCGGAAATTGCAAACAAACACGAGAACCATACTCAACCATTTTCTATGTATAAACCACTATCAATATCCAACACATGTTAACAACCCTAAAGCCAAACCGTCAGTCGCAACCACCACACCACGTCGGCGTTGTTACCTTCACGTCACCACCGTTAGCAACTACCGGATCTGGAAATAAACAGATCTGACAGCGGAGTTTTGTCAAATAAAAACGAAAAAACAGAAAAATAAAATAAAATAAAAACCATTTTTATAGTAATCGAAGTCCAGATCGGTGGCCACAGCTGTTGTTTCAGGCTGGTGGTGGTCATGGTTGCGGTGTCGGGATGGAGGTGAGACTATGCCCTTTGATCTGATCCTTGAGAGGGTGACGATTTAGTGGTGAATGGAGGATGGAGGTGGTGACCAACGGTGAATAACTTTGGTTGTTGGAAGTTTGTCGGCGGCAGGAGTGGGAGTGTTTATGTTTTGAGTTGGAAGAGTTAGATGAGTAGACCTTAATACAGAGGGTATTTTATAACGACTATTATATTATACGGAGTATTCCGTAATAGTTTTAATAATTTAATTGTGGTATCACACAGGACCGTGTACTCTAGGCAATATGAAATATTGAAATAATAAGCCCAAACACCAGTATCATTATATTAACATATACTATTTTTTTTTATCATTATATTACATTGCCTTTTTAAAACCTTTTTA
This sequence comes from Rutidosis leptorrhynchoides, assembly GCF_046630445.1. Lineage (NCBI taxonomy): Eukaryota > Viridiplantae > Streptophyta > Magnoliopsida > Asterales > Asteraceae > Rutidosis > Rutidosis leptorrhynchoides. The sequence goes on along the minus strand of NC_092334.1, from coordinate 675,731,134 downwards.
AGTTATAGTACCTTTTTAAAGCGTTTTATAAATTGCCATTCTTAGATATTAGTCTTTTTCCTAAAATCCTACCGTTTTATAATTATTTTTGAGTTAAAATTAAAATAGCTTTTTTTACAACTATCATGATGATTGATTTTAAGCTAAAACACCTACAACGTTTAAAAACCGAAAACGGCGATATGTTAATTTTACTATTGTAATTGATGTTTCGTATGTTAAAGCGAATTATTGTGTCTTAAGTTGTGTTAAACTCATTAAAGATATTACAAAAAAGAAAAAGAAAAAAAAATCCGTAAATAACAGAGGGTGGCCGCTGCAACGCGCGGCTGACCACCCTGCTTATTGGATTACATTTTTTAGTCACTAAAAGTTAACGATTATCTTAGTAACATTTTTTAAATTTTTTTAATTAAAAGGCAACTGACAACTTTTTTAATATAAATAATTCATGAATACGTACATATTCTTTTCACAATTTTTTGTAACATTTAACATCAACCTAGTTAATTGAGATGAAACACATTTAACATCAACCGCCCGACTATTGTTTGAGTGGCAAAAGCAGTTGATTATGGGTTGTATCCTTGAAAAAGTAGGTGCAGGTTTAAATCCTGTGAGAGGATGGAGGAGGAATTTTTTTCAAGGTTTTGACTCTGGTATCCTTCACTTTGTGCGAGCCAAGCAGTTAACCTAAAGCATTCCGGTTACGCTTTGTGCGATAGATGCGAGGAGTTTCTTTCTAACGGATGTGCGAGTGACAAATGAGATGATTCGATGCTAAAATTGGCGTTCTAAAAAAACTTAGATGAAACACACTGGTTCTAGTTTTCATGTATGATTAAATTAAATGAGATTTTGTTTATTCGATTTTTATTATCTCTAGTTAATTTCAGTTTTGCTCGATTAAAAAAATGTTTGTATGAAGTATGAACACAAAAAATATGTTGTATGAAATATGAACACTACAGGGAATACGACCTTTTGGAGTGACGAACGTCGCCGCTAATGGCCCAAAAAATCGTCGCAATTACCTTTTGCGGCGATAAGTCGCTGCAACTACACCGACTCCATATGTTCGCCGCCGAAAGTCTTTTATGGCAGCTATTTGCGGCGTCATTTTGCGGGGCCCACTCTTTTTTAAAGAAAAGGAAAAACAAAATTCAGACTTGTTTACGACGGGATCTTTTGCGGCGATCTTTGTGGGGCCCATTTGATTGCAAAAGAGCACAAGTGCGTCGACAATTTTTGACGCGCTTCATCGCAATTGCTGCCACTCTAATCTCTTTTCTTCACCAACATTTGGGGTGATTATTACCGCTAATAATAATGCATCAACAACTGGTATTTGCTGCTTTTGCAGCTTCCCGCCCGAAAACTCGGGCGTTTCTTTGCAACCTGTTTATGACCAATTTTTCAGCATATATAACAACAATAATATCAACAAATTCTACAAATACGATATTACTATAATACGTAAACGTTTACGAAAGTAATTATTACAATAACATCTTACAAATATTATGTTTTAGTTTTAAAAACATATTGTTTTCATTCGTCGGGCATATCTTCATCGTCATTCTCAACCTCATCCCCGCTTTCTTAACCATCGGAGCTTTTCATTTTTCCTTTTTCACTGAAACCCATCAAGCTCTTCATGATATTGTGCATACTTTTTAACGGTTTTTGTCACCGCTTTCTTGACACTCTCCGACACCTAGGCTTTTAATCTCTCCCGCTCCTCGGCACACTGACGATTATATTGTGATGATCCGGGAATTTCCGACCAAATTTAAACTTGAATCTTATTTGATTTCGACACAATAAGCTAAGTCTGTAATGTTGAATCTTAAAAATCATTGAACTATTTCATAAAATTATTTGACCTTTGACTATGCCGACGATTCACGAACATTTGTGTATAAATAAAAATGTAGATATATATAAATTCTAGATATTAGTAGTATTATATATACTGTAATATATAAATATTAACGATTCATTAGATTACGTAATTGATAGATATGATATTATAAATGGTAATATATCATATGTAATTACCAGCTAAAGTATAACTGATATATTATTATCACTATTTACATTACTAATAATTGTATCATTAATATTATTATATAAAGTATATACATATATATGAAATTTGATATACATATAAAATATTATCATTATTATCAGTAGCATTGTTATTATTAATAACATTAGTATAATTAGTATTATTGTTAATAACAATATTATTGTTATATAGTTCATAATAATAATTATTAGTATTATTAGTAATGATATTATTACTATTACAATTAAATTTGTATTACTATTATTTATAAATATTAAAAAGTATTATTATTGTAATTGTGAATTATTAGAAATTAATACAATCTATTATTTTTATCCTTTATAATATAAGTATTTTTTTTGTGTTTCTATTTTTATTAATCTGTATTAATTTAATTATTATTAATTGGTATTATTACTATTAATATACTTAATAATCATTAATAATAATTATAATATATATATATATATATATATATATATTAATCTGTATTAATTTAATTATTATTAATTGGTATTATTACTATTAATATACTTAATAATCATTAATAATAATTATAAAATATATATATATATATATATATATATATATATATATATATATATATATATATATATATATATATCATAAACTTAGTAAAGAAATCACAGGATCCGTTAACTGTAACTTTCACACTTTATCTAATTTAATCTCTTGTCTTGATCATAAAAATCGGATACCATCACAGTATAATAACAAAATTTGTTAGTTGTCCTAATCTTCTTTTAAGTTTTTTATTTATTTTTGTTACCTGCTTGATATCTCCTTGTCGATCTCTATCTGCCATAAATTCGATGCTTTATAGTTGCTAGATAATACATCAACTTCACTTTATCAATTGTCAAACACGATTACCAGTTACAGTTTTTATTTATTTAAATTTAAACAGAAAACAGGAAGAACACCCCGTCTGCTCTGTTGTGTATATTTTAATTGATTCGTCAAATTTTTAGCAGTTTTAAAAATCGATTAATGTAGTTATCTTAGAAATTTATTGTTGAAACTATCTGAAAAATTTCAAATCCCAATTTTATCTATCGAGGAAGAATTTTCGAGTCAAAGCTTATATTTAAAAAGTCGACTATTTTGTTCTTCATTAAAATTTGCAATCGTTTTGATATTTCTTGAGCAATTGATGATTTAGAAAGATTATAGGAATGATTTCAAACGCAATTCATGTTATAATCTCTGTCTAAAACATTCTAAAAATCAAAATCACACTTTGTTTTTTTTTTCTTTTTTTTTTCAAACAGCAGTAGTCTGTTGGATTCGTTTCTTTTTATTTTTGTTTTGTTGTTATACAGGAATAATCGTTTTAGTTTATGAGTATCTACGAGTCTTAAACGATATTTCAAATTCGTTATCTTAATTTTGAACACCTGGTCGACTGGATAGTTGGGGAAGAAGAGAAATAGAACAGGAAATATAATCGAGATAAATAAATAACAGTGAGGATTAATTTCAGAAAAACCAAACAGCTCGAATGGTTAAGGGAGGTGTCGGTTTAGCGAGGGGTCTTGGGTTCGAATCTCGCGGCAGCCATATTTTTTTTTTACAATGGCCTATAAGGTAGTTTTACTAGTTATTATTATTATTATTATTATTATTTTCCTTATTATTGTTATTGTTATTGTTATTGTTATTATTATTATTATTGTTATTGTTATTGTTAGTACTAATTATTATTGTTATAATTGTTATTATTATTATTACTAAAGTTATTATAATTACTTAGTATTATTATTATTATTATTAAGTATTAGGATTATTATTATTATTATTATTATTATCATTATTAGGAACATAATAAAACTTTCATTATAAACATTATAATTAGTGACAAAATAATGCAACTTATTATTATTTTTGTAAATACTAGTAATTGTACCATTTTTAGTACTATTATTATTATTATTATGAATATGTTTAGGATTATTATTATTGTTATAAAACAATACAAGTTATTATTACTCTCAATAATATTAGTATAAATATCATTTTTGTAATTATTAGTTTTACTATTATTATTATTAACATATGTATCAATTTTAACAACATCGTTATTTATATTAGTATTATCAATATTAAGAAAGTTATTATTATTAGTAAATCATTATTATCAAAACTATCATTTTCGTTACAAATAAATATTTTGTACCTAAAATATACTTAATACATACATTATAATCATATTAATAGTTTATATATCACTTACCAATTATAATAACATTATTTATATAAATAATTATATATAACGAATTAAGAATATTTTCATATAATTGTAACAAGTATGGTCATACCAATTACTGGGAATCAGCAATCAGTATTTGAATCTCGCAACGTTTCTACGTCAACAGTTATATGTATACATATAACGTTTATCTCTTAGAATTATGATATTCCATTCTGAAATTTTGAAAAGCACCCAGCCTACGAATCAAAGCATTGAACTTTGAAAAAGCTTAATGAAGCAGCAGAAACTGTAGACAACCGTAAACGACCTTAATTATCGGAAGTTTGATGATAAAGAATAGTATGTTGGTAAAGCTCAGAAAAGTTGAAATTGAAAAACGGATTGAGCAAAGTATGAAGGAGACCAATGACAAATACAAGGGCCATACCCTATATTCAAAGAATCCAGGTAATTCTGGATCCGTTGAAATCTTTAGAAAATATCTTGCTCCATAGTCATGTTAAAATCTTGCGGAAAATTTTTCATTATCAACCTTCGATCTTAGAAATTCCAAAAATATCATCATAAATATCTTCGATATTTCTGAGGATATTTTCATAACTATTCTTATCTGAAATCATTGATCTCTTAGTGCTATCTGTGTTACATCATATAGAAACTGTTAGTTTCTATATTCTGTAAACTTTCGAGCTTAAATATGAATGTTATTGAAGTAATGTTGGGAATTGATGCATGAGTTAGTATAATATAATGACACTTGATCAACGTGATTATATTACAGTAAGTCATGCTGAGTTCTACTGGGACGTGATGATTCACAGAATCATAACGCCATCACGTGTCATGTTACATGACCCATTCATTCTACTTAACCTCTGAACAAATCAAGAAAATATATTCTTGATAGCTCTATCCTCAGTAATTCTGGTAATTTAACAAATCAATCGTGCTACTACCTTTTCCTTTCTACCTTGTATATTATGATAATTCGAAACTCCATACCTATGAAGTCTGGACCATTACTTGCGAAAAGAAAACAAAAGCATGAAGCTCCGAAGTAGAAAGGGAGTATAAATCGCAGAAAATAGGAGAGAGCATTAACTATGGATGACCATGATTATAGGAGACAGAAGCAGGGACATCGAAATATAAGGGAATATATAAAACCCAACAACAACGTAGAAGTTACAAATCCGTGTATATCAATGTTTATCGCAACATAAAGACACGGGAGAATTATAAATACTATAACCCCAAGGTAGTAGTAGAAGTGAATAGAATCCTCCGGTGAGAGTTGGATAAGAATAAAGACAGATACGATAGTCAGAATAAGAACAAGGATCAGAACTGGAATAAGCATTGTTACAATTTTTAGACGTATGGATTAGGGAAGAAAGTAGAGGAATAGTAAGAATAATAAAACGGAAGAGGTAAATTTATAATGAAATTACTTGATAGAGCAATCGAGGCAGATCATCGCATTTAATTAAAGAGATCCTAATTTCCTCATTTACCGAAGAATCATATCTTATTTAGATTTCGAAGATTTTCTTTAAATCCCTTGAATTCCGGAATTCAACCCTGACTCTGTCAAAAGTTAAGACGAATCTTTACTTTTCTTATTTCAATCTTTTGCGACAGCTTCACTCATACGCTTCAGGTAATCGAATTATTTTATCATTATTATTCAATGATGATAAACCTCTAATTATCAACTCATATTGGTCATGAAAACATTTTTATTGTAAGCCATGACCACCTCACTCAAATTTCGGGACGAAATTTCTTTAACGGGTAGGTACTGTGATGACCCGGGAATTTCCGACCAAATTTAAACTTGAATCTTATTTGATTTTGACACAATAAGCTAAGTCTGTAATGTTGAATCTTAAAAGTCATTGAACTATTTCATAAAATCATTTGACCTTTGACTATGCCGACGATTCACGAACATTTGTGTATAAATAAAAATGTAGATATATATAAATTCTAGATATTAGTAGTATTATATATACTGTAATATATAAATATTAACGATTCATTAGATTACGTAATTGATAGATATGATATTATAAATGGTAATATATCATATGTAATTACCAGCTAAAGTATAATTGCTATATTATTATCACTATTTACATTACTAATAATTGTATCATTAATATTATTATATAAAGTATATACATATATATGAAATTTGATATACATATAAAATATTATCATTATTATCAGTAGCATTGTTATTATTAATAACATTAGTATAATTAGTATTATTGTCAATAACAATATTATTGTTATATAGTTCATAATAATAATTATTAGTATTATTAGTAATGATATTATTACTATTACAATTAAATTTGTATTACTATTATTTATAAATATTAAAAAGTATTATTATTGTAATAGTGAATTATTAGAAATTAATACAATCTATTATTTTTATCCTTTATAATATAAGTATTTTTTTTGTGTTTCTATTTTTATTAATCTGTATTAATTTAATTATTATTAATTGGTATTATTATTATTAATATACTTAATAATCATTAATAATAATTATAATATATATATATATATATATATATATATATATATATATATATATATATATATATATATATATATATATATATATATTATAAACTTAGTAAAGAAATCACAGGATCCGTTAACTGTAACTTTCACACTTTATCTAATTTAATCTCTTGTCTTGATCATAAAAATCGGATACCATCACAGTATAATAACAAAATTTGTTAGTTGTCCTAATCTTCTTTTAAGTTTTTTTTTTTTTTTTTTTTACCTGCTTGATATCTCCTTGTCGATCTCTATCTGCCATAAATTCGATGCTTTATAGTTTCTAGATAATACAAATCAACTTCACTTTATCAATTGTCAAACACGATTACCAGTTACAGTTTTTATTTATTTAAATTTAAACAGAAAATGGGAAGAACACCCCGTCTGCTCTGTTGTGTATATTTTAATTGATTCGTCAAATTTTTAACAGGTTTAAAAATCGATTAATGTAGTTATCTTAGAAATTTATTGTTGAAACTATCTGAAAAATTTCAAATCCCAATTTTATCTATCGAGGAAGAATTTTCGAGTCAAAGCTTATATTTAAAAAGTCAACTATTTTGTTCTTCATTAAAATTTGCAATCATTTTGATATTTCTTGAGTAATTGATGATTTAGAAAGATTATAGGAATGATTTCAAACACAATTCATGTTATAATCTCTGTCTAAAACATTCTAAAAATCAAAATCACACTTTGTTTTTTTCGAACAGCAGTAGTCTGTTGGATTCGTTTCTTTTTTTTGTTGTTGTTGTTGTTATACAGGAATAATCTTTTTAGTTTATGAGTATCTACGAGTCTTAAACGATATTTCAAATTCGTTATCTTAATTTTGAACACCTGGTCGACTGGATAGTTGGGGAAGAAGAGAAATAGAACAGGAAATATAATCGAGATAAATAAATAACAGTGAGGATTAATTTCAGAAAAACCAAACAGCTCGAATGGTTAAGGGAGGTGTCGGTTTAGCGAGGGGTCTTGGGTTCGAATCTCGCGGCAACCATATTTTTTTTACAAGGGCCTATAAGGTAGTTTTACTAGTTATTATTATTATTATTATTATTGTTATTATTATTATTATTATTATTATTATTATTATTATTATTATTATTTTCCTTATTATTGTTATTGTTATTATTATTATTGTTATTGTTATTGTTAGTACTAATTATTATTGTTATAATTGTTATTATTATTACTAAAGTTATTATAATTACTTAGTATTATTATTATTATTATTATTATTAAGTATTAGGATTATTATTATTATTATTATTATCATTATTAGGAACATAATAAAACTTTCATTATAAACATTATAATTAGTGACAAAATAATGCAACTTATTATTATTTTTGTAAATACTAGTAATTGTACCATTTTTAGTACTATTATTATTATTATGAATATGTTTAGGATTATTATTATTGTTATAAAACAATACAAGTTATTATTACTCTCACTAATATTAGTATAAATATCATTTTTGTAATTATTAGTTTTACTATTATTATTATTATTAACATATGTATCAATTTTAACAACATCGTTATTTATATTAGTATTATCAATATTAAGAAAGTTATTATTATTAGTAAATCATTATTATCAAAACTATCATTTTCGTTACAAATAAATATTTTGTACCTAAAATATACTTAATACATACATTATAATCATATTAATAGTTTATATATCACTTACCAATTATAATAATATTATTTATATAAATAATTATATATAACGAATTAAGAATATTTTCATATAATACTAACTATATCTATATATATATATATATATATATATATATATATATATATATATATATATATATATATATATATATATATATATATATATATATATATATAGATATATTAATATAACAAAATATATAAATATTAAACATTTAAAATATATACACAAACTAAATAAGTATAATATATAATTCAAGTTATAATATATAAACTTGTTCGAATACGATTATACATTTTAATATATATACAAATGATATAGGTTCGTGAATCCGAGGCCAACCCTGCATTGTTCAGTTTGTCTAATGTTGTCATATGTATTTTTACTACAAAATACATTAGGTGAGTTTCATTTGCCTTTTTACCCTTTATATTTTTGGGCTGAGAATACATGCGCTGCTTTTATAAATGTTTTACGAAATAGACACAAGTAATCGAAACTACATTCTATGGTTGGATTATCGAATCGAATATCACCCCTTTTTAGTCTGGTAATCTAAGAATTAGGGAACAGACACCCTAATTGACGCGAATCGTAAAGATAGATCTATCGGGCCCAACAAGCCCCATCCAAAGTACCGGATGCTTTAGTACTTCGAAATTTATATCATGTTCGAAGGAGGATCCCGGAATGATGGGGATATTCTTATATGCATATTGTGAATGTCGGTTACCAGGTGTTCAATCCATATGAATGATATTTTGTCTCTATGCATGGGACGTATGTTTATGAGAAATGGAAATATGAAATCTTGTGGTCTATTAAAATTATGAAATGTTTATTTATGTTAAACTAATGAACTCACCAACCTTTTGGTTGACACTTGAAAGCATGTTTATTCTCAGGTTTGCAATAAATCTTCCGCTGTGCATTTGCTCATTTTAAGGACATTACTTGGAGTCATTCATGGCATATTTCAAAAGACCTTGCATTCGAGTCGTCGAGTTCATCAAGATTATTATTAAGTCAATTATAGTTAGATATATTATAAAATGGTATGCATGCCGTCAACTTTCAATGTAATGAAAGATTGTCTTTTCAAAAACGAATGCAATGTTTGTAAAATGTATCATATAGAGGTCAAGTACCTCGCGATGTAATCAACTGTTGTGAATCGTTTATAATCGATATGGACTTCGTCCGGATGGATTAGGACGGGTCTTCACATATATTCTTCTTCCGAGAAGAATCGTTGACTCGTGTGGGTGGATGTACACGAATCAACGGACTTTGTGACCCCATTACCCTTTGACCAACACCGCGCTCCCAACCATACCAAGGCCCTAAGATCGCATTCATGATTGCCCGTTCACTCATTGGATTTTCAACACCAACCTGCTCATTACAAATTCATACCATCTCATTCTGCATAGTTAAAACACAAGCATAACAAATGTTATTAGATTTAAATTGATATGTGTCTATTATACAAATTCACGAGCTAGTGATTATAATTACATACATGATTGACCCGCATTATCTCCGAATGATAAAAAGTGTCATTCTCATCGGTTCTTAATTATATAGAATCTGTAAATGACCTTTTGCGGCTCAGTATTTGTGGTGACATGCTTTGATATGGGCAATCGCGGGGGGAATAAACTAGCGGGAACTAGATTGGAGGAGAAAAATTTTAGCGCGCAAAATACTAAGACGTCTATTTGCGGCGACATAAGCCGCCACAAATGCATTTTCAACGTTTGACCAGAATTTAACGAGAAACAAAATGAAAAAGAAAATACGTAATTCATTTGTGGCGATCTTATAAAAGAGTATGGCGACAATTTTGTGGTGGACCCATTTGGTGGTCAAAAAAGTGAAACTTTTGTCGTATATTGGGTTTATTGTGGCGAGATAGCATCGCCGCAAATACATTTGTCGTTCGTCCAATTTTTTCTTGTGGTGGAATGTCAATTTTGTATTTTATGTAAAGATGGTTTGAGTTTAAACTTTTTTTTATAAAATAATGTTTGTGAGTAATAAATAATAATAAATTACGGAGTTTACTAATTTATAAATATTTTAGTACGGTGTAATTTTTAACAGTTATTCTATATAAATAATTTTCTGAAGGAAAGAAAAATGGTAAAACGGACAATATACTTGAAAAGAAGGAATTGCTTAAAAAGCTTTTCTTTGTACGGATATAAGTGGTTGCGAGCTGATTTGGTTGTTAAGATTGTATACAGATTAAATCGTGGTTTGGAGCAAACCATTTTTAACGTGGATTTATAAGGGATAATAACATTGGGGGAATAAGACTTTGCTGACGTCTACTTAATCTATGTATCGACACCTCGCCTAGACAATATTTCAAGATAATTTTAAAGATATGATATTAAACAAAAAAATGGCTGATATTATTGTATTGGTCTAGGCACGTGGCTGAGTTTTAAAATATGAGTTAACTCGGTATATAATGATTATTAAAGAATTAAAGATAAGGGCGTTGATATAATTTCCACTTTTATAAAGCATATAAACTCCTTCATTTTAGGTTAAAATAACAAAAGATGAAAGTGAAGTTGAAATATCAAATTTTACTATAAAAGGAATAAGAGTAATTGAAAAACAAAGCAATTATCGATTACCTTATAAGGTGTTAGAGGGGACCAAAATATCTTTGAAGATCCGAAGGTGAAAAGTTTCTTTTCATCAAATAATTCACATGCTATTGTTGTATACAAGTCGGGGCATTTTTTATCCCAAGCAAATAAACTTTGCGATATATGGGTCTATATCATCTAATGTTTATCTTAACACATGGCACTCTTGGTGATTTTGAGCCGAAGTTGTTTGTAATCTCGATCTTGATGTGTCTTAATTATACTTGGCAAACGGGTCGGGTTGGGTCAAGACCCAAATGAGTTTGGGTCGAAACGGGTCAGAATTTAAATGGGTCAAAGGGGTTGAGTCGGAACCCGGGTTGGATTGGGTCTGAGTGGGTTGAGACCCAAACGGGTTGGGTCGGATTGAGAACCATTTTATTCAATAAAATTTGTATTTTAAATATTTTTTTTATCATTTTTATTATTTGTTAGTTTTATTATTTCATAATTTTTCACTTTATTTTGAAAAATTACATTGTGCAACTAAAATTCAAATTTTACAGCTTGACCCGCTGGATCCATATACAAGACCCGTTGAACCCATCTCTATGTTAAAACAAGTAAATAATATTGAATCTTGATTGTTCAGTCATCTTAGTCTGGTTACATGTAGAAAATGCTGTGTAGAATTCGTTACTACTACTTTATTATGGACTTGTTGTGAAAGATTTTTTAAAGCTTTGTGTTGTTGCTTTTATTTAAAAATAAAAGTCTTGAAGATCAAGTGATACAAAGTAGGTGATCAAAAGTGAAAATTATTTCCTTTTGATACCGGTAGCCGACTTATTTATTTTGAGAGATAAAAAGATATGGTTTGGTTCATTCGATCATTCTCATATTTTTACATTCACAACAATCTCAAGTTTTCTCTCATTATTGTATTCCTAGATTCAATACCTAAATTAATCTAGTTGATCTTGTTTACTTCTGTTCTTTCGAATTATTGTTCATATATTTGTGAACAAGTTTAGTTGTGTATTGATTCGATTTGGTTTACTGAAAGTGCTGGTTTGTTTCTGGTAATTGATTCGTATAATTTTACACTCTATATGTTAGACTTGGTGGATTTGAAGCCGATCGACCCATTTCTTATTTTTTGTCTACGACCCAGTAAGTTTTAAAAAAAATTCATTCGACCAATTTTTAGGGATGCAAATTTCAAAAAGTAAGAACTTTACAACTCGACCCATTTGACCCATATGCAAGACCCATTAGACCCAAATTGAGCACTTTGGTTTGGTTTTCCAGATATAGTCTTAATCAAGGTAAACTCAATCGACATCAAGTTTGGTTTAGCCATCCCACGACCGCAATTTGATACGAGTATATGTTTTGATGAGTTACACAAGTACTATACACAAACGACAGGGAGATAAATTAGATCATAATGAGTGGCTCGGTATTGATTACGGCATCTACTATATAATATTGAATGTATTAAGGGTAAGTAGTTAGATTACTTGTAGGTGTAGCGGATATGAGTTTTTAAAGAAGGTTATAGGTGTTGTAGCAATGTCGTATAAGAGAAGGTTATAAAAATTGTTATGAAAACTGTTGTTGTCAAGTATAAAAGTAAACCACACTAAACACGAAGTACTAATTATCATTAAAAAAGTTATAATTTAACCTAACAAAAAAAGTAAACAATTGATATTGGTTTATACATGATTTCACTCGCAATATCGATTCATTTTTATGGGTTTTCGGTTATAAGTTGAGGGAATTACGAAGATATATGTTAAAGATTGAAGTTTTGGTTCATGAATAATATTTGGAGAGTTTTTGGAAGCTTTAGAGTTAATTTGGGCAGAAAAATGAGTTTTTACAAGTCAAGATCAAGAAAGGAGTTGCTGTGCAAAAATTCAAGAACTAGAAGGGTAAAATGTGAAAATTAGAGTTTTCGCTTTAGCGAGAATGTTAGTGTTAATATTTTCGCTATAGCGAAATTGATCCCAACCGAGATATTAAGAAGTAAACGTGAATATGTTTTTTTTTTATTAATTTCGCTATAGCGAATTCTTGATTGGGGATATTACACTATCGCGAGAACAATGCCGAATGCTTTTCAGTTACCGAGATGTATGGGTACAAGATTTCACGAATGCGAGTATGTTTTTACTTTGATTTCGATATAGCGAAATTTTGGTAAGGAATTCTTCGTTATCTCGAAATTTGGATAGGCCGGCATAAATTCTTTTTTTTTTTCTCACTCTGTACCGTAAACAACTTATTAGAATTAGGTTTAATTTTTTATCGGTATTAATTTGGACGAATTGGGGAGCCGTAAGACAACTCCCACTTTTGGGGTTGTTTGGTCGACACACACAGGGACAAAAGGGAGTTTTAATTTTGAGATCACATCTCATATTATTACTCTCTATCGTATTTATTTATTTGGGATTTTTTCTACACTTTGGATTATTGTTCATCTACAAGAAGATTGGTAACTTTATTTTAATTATTTGTTTTGTTACAATTTAAATATTTATTATTTATTGCTTGTGTTGTTTCAATATTCATGAGTAGCTAAATCCCTTAGTGTTTGCTCGGATGTAATAGCTTTTGACTATGGATTGTTCTTATGTTTATGGATTTTAATATTTGATTGATTTAGTTTTATTAAGTTTGGTCAAAGAACCATTGTTATACATGTTTTCTACTTTAATTTGATTATACATGTTATCAACTTGTTATTGTGAGATAATATGTGTTAGATAATGTGTACTTCAACACTTCATGTGATCTAGACAGTTAGGGATTTGATTTCAAGTAATTGTATTAAATATCTAATCGGTAATTGAATGATTTTTGACATCATAATCGTGTAATTACATTGAGTGATCTTTGTAGTTAGGATTTTAAGTGATTTTAATCCGGATCAAATCTTAATAGCTGAATCTCATTGATTAATATTGTGTTCAACCAAAAGATCCATTATTGTGTGAATTGGTTACTTGACTTTAATTACATAATTTGTTACCTAGTTTACGTGAGTTTATTAGTGATAAACGGATTATGCTTTAATTCTTGGGAGATTTAGACATTTACATGTGAGTGTGAATAGTGATTAATTGGTAATTCGATAAAACAGTCGTGTAGTTGCTCCGAGTGATCGTAGTAATTAATGTTTTATGTGAGTTTAACCTAGATTGAATCACAATAGTTTAATTCTTTATGATTTGATTATTTGAATGAGATTAATGTTGAGTTAGTCAATTTTAGATGATTGAGTTATAATTTATCAGACATTTAATCGGTTTTAATTGAAAGAACAATCTACGTCACTAGTGAATCATCTAAGTGAACACTGCTTCGTCCATCTGGTTATTTTGTTTTATTTATTTTCACATTATTAGTTTAATCAAACCCCCTTTTTATAACATAAATCTTCAGAATAATTATTAGTCTTAAAATCTTAAACGCTCCTCCATGTGAACGAATTCGTAATCATATTACAATAAGATTAGGTGTGTCTAAAACATATCAACAATCAAATAATATCTGGGATCAAGTTGAACCCGTTCTTGCACCCGTGTTCGGAGCATGAACGATCAAAACACTACGGATGATCCATAGAACTAAAAGACTTTAAAAAGGAGAATGGAAAACGTTGAGGCTTCAATGTTGATCTTTAACACTAGTGAGGAATGGTAACCTCGTGTTGAAGGTCCTTCAATATTGAAAAATGTATGTTACTTTGTACGCTCTTAAGGTTCAAGGTGCTAGACTGCTAGTGAATGCCAATTACGGATGATCCATAGTTGAGAAAAATAAACCAAGTTAATTCTCAAATTACTTACACTTGTCTGTTATTCTATATATTTTGGAATTAACGTTTTGCAAAAGAAAATTAACAAGATAAAAGAATTTAACCAAGAGAAAATGGTTTCAAGTGACATTTCATACAATCTAATCACACTCTTAGGATTGTCCCTATGATAGTTATAGTGTGAAATGTGATGTTATGTTAATGTGGTAGATTGTCAAATATAGACGCTAGTTGATAGTATATGTTTTTGTAATGTAATGTATAGTATAATAGTATATATAGTATAGAGGCTGCTAAAATATACAAAGTGTATTATCATATATATGGAATTTTTTTTTTTTTTGAACTGCAACAAAATTTGTATTACTAAAACTCAAATGTACAGAGAAAGGGAGCCACAATTTGTGACCCCCACACCCAAGCTGCAAAGGCAGCAGCTAATAGTACACGACATATACATATTCGAAAGAAAACAAACACTATACTATACAACTAAAGATTGCGGGTTATGCAACCAATCATGCCAACTAATTTTCTTCGATTTACACATTTTTTCGATCTACTCGAAACTTTTAACTTGAATGTCATTGAGAGCAACCGGTGGGTTTCAACACTTATTCTTGAAAACTTTTAAGTTACGATTCTTCCATATTAGATACCCACAAGTCCACTCAACCGCTTGCCAAATACGATGACCTTCTTCCGACATACGAACGTTGGATTTGCCAAGAAAAAGTTCACTAATACTCAAGTTAGTCACCCCACAAAGACCCCACCAATCGAAGACTTTCGACCATACTTCATACGCAAGATTACAAAGTAATAAAGAATGATCTACCGTATCTAACCATTGATCACAAATTGAACAACGGACCGAATTTAAGTCAACTTCACGCTTGTCTAACTCGATTAAAACTGGAATTCGTTTCTTCCTACTACGCCACACAAAAACCTCCACTTTATTTGGCACCAAGCTATTGTGAACCGTCTCCAAAACCGAAGTATTAACCCGAGGAATTTTATTGTTGATTAGTTCGGATAATATACGGGTCGAAAACAGCCCACTCGAGCTCGGCAACCACTTCCACGCATCAGTTTTGTCTTCATGCAATGTAACCTAACGAATTATATTGACAAGATCAGTTAGCTCACCCGCAACCCTTCGTGTTGGACATCGAACCCAAGACCATGAACCTGAACATCCATCGATTGTTGAATATAGCCTCTCGCAAACCGAAACATCCTGATTAGCTTCTAAACGAAATAACCGGTTGAATTTTTGTTTCAAAGTGAAGTCACCCAACCAAAGATCTTTCCAGAAACGAATAGATGCACATTGCCAATATCTTTAAATGAATTCCTGAAAGACACGCCCAAAGAGTCGATGCAACTACCATTTTTTACAATGTTAGTCCACACCGAATTAGAAGTAGTAACACAGAGTACACAATTGGAATCAAGACCACCCGAATCCCCATAAATACTTTTGATGACTTTGACCCACAAGGAAGTGGATTCGGTCTTAAACCTCCACCACCACTTGCCGATCAAAGCCATATTTTTGCTTTTTAAAGAACCCACATTTAACCCCCGTCCTCATAAGGAAGTGAAACTTCATCCCATTTAACCCAAGCCAATTTAGACTCGTTACCCGACCTGACCCGACCCAAAGAAAACGTCTTACACTCTTAAAAAATTTTTAGAACACACCGCGGGGCACGGAAGAGCGAGAAATAATACAACGGGAGACTATTCAAAACCGATTTCACAAGTGTTAAACGATCACCAAATGACAACGCACGTACTTTCCAATCCGCGAATATTCTATTCAGTTATGTTGATTATGATAGAGAGTGATTTTACTCATAACACCACCACATATTGATATTTAGAGATTTCAATATCAGTATCGACTGTATCTGCTTACGTGTTTGAAGCATTTACTTGCGAAATTAGAATAGAGATGGTGCAATCAAGTTAGCGGTGTAGAAAGGGTAACAAGTCATCATTAGGGTTGCTTTATATAAAATTATCGAAGGTTGCTAAAACACTCTGGTCCCAATAAGTAAAATCGGTGAATAATCGACAAACTTATGGTCTAATGGCAAGTGGAATTCGTTATTTAACCTAGGAAACAAATTGCATTATTAATTTGGGGTAACAGTTGGATTCGTACGGCATACTCGATTGATCAAATTTTGTATAGTTGTGTTGTATGGATAACAGTGAACAAGAAGTTGTTTACCAAAACTAGAGAATGATGTATATATTGTTACCAAGTAATGAGGGTGTTGTTGCTCACCTCATATATAGTATAAAAACATATGCATGGGTCCTACAAACATACAAAACAGAGATTAAAATCAACATTTTGACAATCCGGTATTACGTCGAAATAATACGAGTAAATTATGACCTCAAATATTAGGTTTAATGTTTGATGGACATTATCTTTAATCTTTTCGATCTTTTGTTTGGTTAGATATGAAAACCACTAAGATATTAAGTTAACACAAAACCTCCCTAGCGACAATCACGTTAGGTCCTCACAAAATATCTCTAGGAGATGAGCCCCCGAACGACCAGACACGTACTAACACCCTCTCTAGTTAGAAGCCCAATTAGTTCAATCTTAGGCGTTGCCAAGATTCGAACACGAGTCTCCTGCTTTATTGGGATCTCGATGACCACTAGAAAAAAAATCAAGGTTTCTTTATAATGATTATAAAAGGTTTTGAAATTCAATAAAATGGACCTTAGTCTATCTATAGTCTATAAAATCATACTAAAAGCATAACGTAACATAAAATTCTTTGCAGTTTAAGGGAAAGAAATACATACACTCAAACTAGAGCAACTCGCTGCTATAACAAGCATTCATATTTTATTATATTTTTATATTTTCTTATTCTTATTTTTCTAAAAGCTAAAAAGAAAGAGAAGAGAACTTTTTAGAAGAGTGGCTAGGAACAAATAGATGATATTACTTTGAAGATAGATTAAGATGAAGAAATTTAGCATGATGGTATTAAATTAGAAGATGTGATCTCGTGCAAGAGAGGATAGAAACTAGTGTGGATGCGGCAGGTGTCCTCATGCACAGCCGAGTGATTCCTCCAATGTTATACGCAGAAAACCTTCCTAGCCGAAAACTCGAATTGCCTGATCAAGGACAAGAAGGCGGCGATCGACCGTCTACAATTAATCTTCAATTCAAAAATATGATGCTAACATAAAATGATAAAAATGAAATAAACACGCAGTTTAAGAAATGTCATCAATAATTTTAGTTTACTTTACAGTTTTATCCATTTACTTTTTATATTTATTTTATCTTTTAATGCATAATAAATTAATAAGAGTATAAAAAACTTTATCTAGTTATTCTTATTTATTGTTTATTATAGAAGTACACAATTAATTTTAGACATTATGAGAAAATTAATTTGAATAATTAACATTGAAGGAGGGAGTAAATTTTTGGTTAGGGTCGTTCATATTTTGTTTTCAACAAAAAGAGTAGCTCAAATTGTATTGAACTCGCGGAGAGAATGGTACCATTCTTTGAGAATGCAAAAAAGTAACAGAATCTGAAAGAAATTCATTTTTGTATTGAGTCTCTCATTTGACAACTATTAATCTTATAAGGCCACTTCTTATCCAATCGTGAGCAGTATCGCCAGCGACCGCCACCCAGTATCAGCGAGCAGCAGCAATCCGCCACTCCCATCGCCAGTGTAGCCTGCAACGGGTTGTAACGATTTGATGTGGGGCCCATTTGCATATTCAACTCTCTTTTCTTTGTTTTATCGCCACTCACTACTACATTTCTTCACATCTAGACCTAGTATGTTGAAGAATTCAATAAAATATACGTGATGGGCGAAAACAAGGTAATTTTCTAAAACATTCTAACTATATATATAGTTTTTGATTGCAGGCAATGGTCAACGTACTCATGTGTAGAGACCCGTCCTAATCCATCAGGACGAAGTCCATATCGATTACAAATGACTCACAATAGTTGGTTACATCGCGAGGTACTTGACCTCTATATGATACATTTTACAAACATTACATTCCTTTTAAAAGACAAATTTTCATTTACATCGAAAGTTGACGGCATGCATACCATTTCATAATATATCCAACTATAATTGACTTAATAATAATCTTGATGAACTCAATGACTCGAATGCAACGTCTTTTGAAATATGTCATGAATGACTTCAAATAATATCTTTAAAATGAGCAAATGCACAGCGGAAGATTTCTTTCATACCTGAGAATAAACATGCTTTAAAGTGTCAACCAAAAGGTTGGTGAGTTCATTAGTTTAACATAAATAATCATTTCCATCATTTTAATAGACCACAAGATTTTCATTTTCAGTTCTCATAAATAAATGTCCCATGCATAGAGACAAAAATATCATTCATATGGATTGAACACCTGGTAACCGACATTAACAAGATGCATATAAGAATATCCCCTATCATTCCGGGAAATCCTTCGGACATGATAAAACAACATCGAAGTACTAAAGCATCCGCTACAACGGAAGGGGTTTGTTAGGCCCAATAGATCTATCTTTAGGATTCTTGTCAATTAGTAGACTGGTTTACTAATTCTTAGGTTACCAAGTAAAAGGGGCATATTCGGCTTCGATCATTCAACCATATAATGTAGTTTCGATTACTTGTGTCTATTTCATAAAACATTTATAAAAGTAGTGCATGTATTCTCAGTCCCAAAAATATATATTGCAAAAGCATTTAAAAAGGGAGCAAATGAAACTCACATAATGTATTTTATAGTAAAATACATATGACTATATTGAACAACTGAACAATGCAGGGTTGACCTTGGATTCACGAACCTATATCATTTGTATATTTATATTAAAACATATAATCATAACTGAACAAATATTTTCATTATGTTTTAATTTATATTTTATTTATAGTTGATTTGTGTATATATTCAAAATGATTAATATTTATATAGCTATATTAATATGTCCATATTTATATACATAATTGTTTAAATGTTACATTTAAAAATCGATAGTTGTTATTTGTAAGTATTTATATAAATAATCTTAATAGGTTTGGTATATATAGTTATGTGAAATTTAATTATAATTATAGTATATGTAATAAGTATATTTAATGTTCAAAATATTTATTTACTAAAATGATAGTTTAGATAATAATGATTTATTAATAATAATAAGGATAACTTTATTAAAAATGATGATACTAATAATAAGAATGATAATGATAATCTTTAATAATAATAATAACGATAAGTTATTTTATTTTTTTACAACAATATTGATAATATTATCTAATACTTAAAACGAGTAGTAATAACACTAATATTAACTATAATGATGATAGGTTGTATTGTTTTTCTAATTATGGTAGTAATAATCATTGTAATAATAATAATGATAATACTTATAATAATAATTATAATGATAATACTAATATTCATAATGGTAATACTAATATTATTAGTAATACATTTAATAATAATAATACTAAGAACAACATTAGTAATAACAATAATAAAGATAATAATAATCATAATAATAATAATAATAATAATAAATAATGATAATGATAATAAATATAATAAGGAAATTAAATGACTACCTCAAAAGGAGCTTTTAAAAAAAAAACATTGTTGCGAACCAGATTCGAACTCCCGACCTCTAGGTTACCCGTCACCTCCTTAAAATGTCTGGGCTGAAGCCCGTTTTCTGATTTAATTACACTTCTTATTCTTATAAACTGTATTATTTATCTGTTCTATCTTCTCCCTTCTGCCTATTCAATCGACCAGGAATCCAGTTTATCAACCCAAATACATTTCGTTTGTTTTAAAATTGTGAAATTCATTTATAAACAATTCGTAAGTTGAGGGATTCATTTATCAGACGCAAAAAAAAAAATAATCAGAACAGCAGTTCTGTTCGACGAGGAAAAAAAAGAAGAACAAAGTTGCTGATTTTGAAATTGAGAACGTTTTAGATCCTGAGTTCTACACGAAAAAGATTATAAATTACTCATGGAAACTTTTAAAATCTTTAGTTGGACTTTAAACAATAACATGAGGTTGAATTTTTGTAAAGAACCGAATGTTTGACTTTTGGAACTCGAACTTTGACCTGAAAATTCCCAATCGATAAAAGGAATTGTGACGTGAAACTTTATAGATAGTTGGAATGGATCAATCCTAACAAGATGGCTTTAATAGTTTTTGAAATTGACTTAGAATTTGTGATATGGAGTTTTGAGTTCAAGAACAGGGTATCGTGCAGGTTTCTTTAGGATAAGATTTGATTTTTGTTGTTTTAATGTGAATTGCTTTAGTGATGTATTACCTAGAGGTTAACCGATAACATTACAGCTAATGAAGCTCAATTACCATTTTGTTTTCTAGTTTAATTCACTCGACAAAGTTTGATCCTGACAGTAAAGTTTTTAGATAATTCCAATCGATTATACTGACTCTTGTTTGATAATATGACTAATTTACACTGATCGTACCACTTTGCAGTTATAAAACAATTTATGGAACAGTTTGATAAAGATAGAAAACTGGATACACAATTTTATACGTATAATTATATTATTAGGTATTATATACAGTAGATCTATCGTATAATGCATTTGTATATATATAATATATATGTTTTGTATCTGTATAATGTATATATCTGTATAACATATCAGTATGTATATCTGTTGTACATATATCGTATGTACATATCTATTTTATGTATTATAATAAATCTTATTATTTAATAAATATAATTATAATAATACTCTTAGTATTATAAATAATAATAATGATGATATAATAATAATATTAATATTAATTTTTAGTAATGATAATAATAATAAGTATAAAACTTGTAAGTGTAATATTATTAATAATAATATTAATTATATTTATGTTATTATTATTAATGATAATAATAATGTTAGTAATGTATATATATATATATTTATATATCAAACTTCATATCTATATGTTATATATTGAAAATAGTACTATTAATAATACAGATTTTAATATTAATATTAATATTGACAATAATAATGAAAGTAATAATAACATTCATAGTATAACAATTTTTTTTTAACTTGTAATTACATATATTCTTACCATTTATTAATTTTGTAATATCTAATAATTTCATGATATATATATATATACATATATATATATATATATATATATATATATATATATATATATATATATATATATATATATATATATATATATATATAACAACATATTTTGAATATTTAATATCTACACATTTTATATATATTGTAATGTACAAAATAATAATTATGTATAATAATCATGTGTGTGTGTGTGTGTATATATATATATATATATATATATATATATATATATATATATATATATATATAGTTTCACTGTTACTTATTTAATTATATTTTGAATACTAAATAAATATATTAATTATATATAAAAATAATAACCTCAGGGTATAATCATTTAATATTTTGTTAATATTGACAAATTATTTTCAAAATCATTTGTGTAATCATTTTTACAATTTAAATGTTCGTGAATCGTCGGAAATAGTCAAAGCGTCAAATGTATACACGAACACAGTTCAAAGTTTTTGAGACTTCACATTACATACTTTGTTTATCGTATCGAAATCATATAAAGATTAAGTACCTACCCGTTACAGAAATTTCGTCCCGAAATTTGAGTGAGGTGGTCATGGCTAACAATAAAAATGTTTTCATGACGAATATGAGTTGATAAATAGAGTTTTATCACCATTGAATAATTTGGATAAAACGATTCAATTACTCGAAGCATACGAGTAAAGCTATCACAAAAGAATAAAATGATTAAATGCAGGTTCGTTTTAACCGATGACGTAGTCACGGTTGATTTTCGGAATTTAAGAGATTTAAAGAAAATCTTGAAAATCTATAAGATCTGATTCTCCGGGATTTAAGGAAATTAAGATCTCTCTAATTAAATGTGATAATCTGTTTTGATTTCAACGTCTGATACTCCCACTATAAATGAACCTCTTTCGTTCCATTATTTTCACCACTTCTATACTCAATTCCCAAATTCAAAAGATTGTGATAATGCTTAATCCAGTTCCGATCCTTGTCCTTATCCTTATTATCGCAACAATCATTCTCCTTTTCTAACTTCCACTGGAACAATCTGTTTACTCCTACTATTATCTTGGGGTGATACTATTCTTAATTATACCGTGTCTTTATATTGCTATTCGTATTAATATCCACGGTTTGTAACCTCCGTGTTGTTATTGGGCTTTATATTTCCTCTTATATTTTGGAGCTCTTTTTTTTATTATCCTCCCGATTTCTAGTAAAGCGAGTAAAGGTCCAGAATTCGTAAGTATGGAATTTCGGATAAACATCATGTTCTAAATAAGAAAGAATGTATTAGCACGATCTGATTTGTCAAATTACCAGAATCACGGAGAATAGAACTATCAAGAATATACTTTTTTAATATGTTCAGAAGTTAAGCAGAATGAAAAAGTTATGTAACATGGCACATAATGACGTTATAATCTGTGAATCATCACATCCTACTAGAAACTCGGCATAACTTACTGTAATATAATCACATTGATCAAGTGTCATTATATTATACTAACTCATGCATCAGTTCCCAACACTACTTCAAAAACATTCATATTTTAAATTCAAAGGTTCGCAGAATATAGAAACTAAAACAGTTTCCTTTTATGATATAATACAGATAGCGCAGAGAGATAATTAATATCGAACTGGAATATTTATGAAGATATCTTCAGAAATATTGAGGATATTAATAAAGAAAGGTACGATGATATCTTAGGATTTCAGAATCAAATTGTGATGAAGAAATTCATTCACGATGATTTAGAGTGGTTAAGGAGTAAGGTATTCGTTAAAGATTTCATCAGAAACAGAATCATCTGGATTCTCTATGTACAAGTTTAGTCCTTGTAATTTGTTCAGAGTCTTCTTCATAGTTTGCTCAATCAGTTTTTCAGTTTCAAACTTTTTCTGAGCTTTGCCAACATACAATTCTTTATCATCAACTTTTGGCTGTTGAGGTCGTTTACAGTTTTTGTTGCTTCATTCAACTTTTCAAAATTCAGAGCATTAATTCGCAGACTGGGTGCTTTTCAAAATTTCAGAATGAAAGCATCATAATTCTAAGAGATAAAGGTTATATGTATACATATAACTGTTGATGTAGAAATGTTGCGAGATTCGAAATACTGATTGCTGATTCCCGGTAATTGGTATGACAATTATTGTTACAGAATGCGGATGAGTATATGATAGGGTATTAATGAATAAATATAGTGATTTATCGAAGCGACTTTTGTGACGACCCGAAAATTTTCGACCAAATTTAAACTTTAATCTTTATATTATTCCGACACGATAAGCAAAGTATGTTAAGTTAAATCTCAAAAATTTTAAACTGTGTTCATACATTCATTATAACCTCGACAAAATTCTGACGATTCACGAACCGTTATATATAAATAGATATGTATATGTATATATATATTATAACTTGAGAATATTAATAAAGTATTAAACGTATAATACTTTACACGAACGTATTTGTTTCAATATGATTTTTGACGAAATTAAAAAAAATATATATTAAATGATTGAATTATCAGAAACATTGAATTATGATTACAAGTCTCTGTTGAGAGGTCCACTATGATTTGAGAAAAATCTATTCCTCTTAACGATATTCAGAATAATTTGTAAAGCTATTTATAAATAAAAACAAAAAGTGTCATTTACGAAAGTTAGACAAAAGTTAGTGGAGAATTGGTTTCCATAATATTCTATTAATCTATTTTCAAACGTACAAAGACGTTTTCAGTTTAAAAAGAACTTTATTATTAAAACGAATATAACTTTTATAAATATCTAGAATCACTTTTGACAACTCATTACTTAACCAGTATAATAAATATAGCGATATTTATATTTTATTTCATTAAATATATATAACAATTTAAATTAATATTATATATATTTATACGCGTATTATATATACATAGTTTTTATACTTTTACTATACTTTAACTTTACCTTTACTTTACTTTTACTTTACTTTAACTTTAATAATTCACTTTAATAATTCATACTTTAATAATTCACTTTAATAATTCATACTTTAATAATTCACTTTAATAATTCATACTTTAATAATTCACTTTAATAATTCATACTTTAATAATTCACTTTAATAATTCATACTTTAATAATTCACTTTAATAATTCATACTTTAATAATTCACTTTAATAATTCATACTTTAATAATTCACTTTAATAATTCATACTTTAATAATTCACTTTAATAATTCAAAAATCTATTATAAATAGAGTTCAGTAGGTTTCATTATTTCATAGAAACTTGAAAATATATTTCTCTAAACTCTCTCAATCGATTTATATATATAAATATATATATTTGCTTTGTATTATTTCAAGATATTATTAGTATACATAAAATATTACGACGGAATGCTGTCCGAGTGATTTCAAAATAGTTTTTTTGAATGAGTCGAAGGTAAGGAAATTATGGGTTATAGCTATGGAGGTGATGGGTATGGTTCATGGGTATGCTCGTGAGATCAATCTAGTGTTTATCATCTCCGTTGCGTCTACGTACTTTCCTGCAATATTGAATCTCAATATTGATACGTTCGTGAATCCGAGGCCAACCTTGCACTTGTTAAATGACGTTATATGTATTTTTACTACGAAATACAGTATTGTATTAAAGAAATCTTCCGCTGTGCATTAACTCTTTTTAAGGATATTACTTGGAGTCATTCATGGCATATTTTGAAAGACGTTGCATTCGAGTCATTGAGTTTATCAAGATTATTATTAAGCCAAATTATAGTTGGATGTATTATGAAATGGTGTGCATGCCGTCAACTTTTGTTGTAAAGAAAGTTTGTCTTTTAAAAACGAATGCAATGTTTGTAAAATGTATCATATAGAGGTCCAATACCTCGCGATGTAATCAACTATTGTGAATCGTTTATAATGTATATGAACGGGTCCTTTCAGTTGGTATCAGAGCGGTGGTCTTAGTGAACCAGGTCTGCAGTAGTGTGTCTAACTGATAGTCGTTAGGATGCATTAGTGAGTCTGGACTTCGACCGTGTCTGCATGTCAAAAGTTTTGCTCATCATTTTTGTCGAAAATTACCTGCTTATCATTCTTAGTCTAGACACATCTTATTGCATTGATTGCATGAATAGTGTATAGACAAAATTCATATCTTAGCGTATCTGCTAATTCATATCTTAGCATATCTGTTACTGTAAACTTTGCCTGACATATTCCGTAAATTCCTCCGTAATCTACGAAACCTTTTGCTCTATATAATTAGAATACCACCCGATAGCCGGAAAATCATTTCATATCGGAAAAAAAAATCTGTATTCAATTGTACAAAATGGAATTCGTCATTAGTTCAAGTCCCCCGGATTCCGAAATGGAATCCCACTCAAGTTCTGAAAGCAGTGTGACCGGAATGGATCAACCAATTAGTCATCATCTATTCTGGATGAATTGGGGATGGGTTCGTAGCCTCCTTAATCATTGGAGACAAGAAGAAGGTGATCCCTTCCATCCACCACATTGCCCTCTTGGCGAAGAACCTGAAGCACTTACCGGCGAACCTATCCGAAACACCATTTTTTCTCTTATTTCTAGAGTATCTCGTCACGATTACATACTACACCAAATTCTAGATTTTATTTATCCGCTCGTCTGAACCGACAATCACCCCGGTGTAATAGAAGAAGTTAACGAGCTTCGCGCTCGGGTAGTGGCTTTGGAGAATATGGTGCAAAGGTTACAAACACCAGCAGCAGCACCAGCAGCATAAACAGTACCACCATCAGCAACACCAACAGTACCATCACCACCACCAACAACAACATCCACATCCCATACCGCAACATCACAATAGGTATCTCAAACATCAACGTCATACGCCCTATAAATATCCAGGAATATCAACAACAACAAATGATGAAGTATTAATTCATAAACTTCATTGAAGAGATATCTCTGCGGCAGTTATGTAATCTCCAAAATCTTAGAGATTATTTAATTCTGACCGTAAATCGGATGAGTGAATGGAGATGGTAGAGTAGAAACTTTGATCGAAAATGGTGTACGATTTACAAGCTAGAATTGTTTTACCAACAGCATCAACAGGACGGTAGCATCATCAACACAGTCAGTGCCGTCAGTATCGTCCGAATCAACAGCACCTGTAACATCACAAACTCTGTCAGTTCAAGAATCATTGTGGACATCATTACTAATCAACAACAAATATATTGTATCAACGAGTTATGAAGTATTAACTCATTTCCAATCGAAAGATTTATATGTATATTTTATATGTATAAATTTTTAAACCATAATAAATCTTCCCGTACTAAGCTATTATGTGTGAATCTTAACTACTCAGTTAATTCATATTACAAATATGCAATGATGTACGTCCTTCATCCGCAACTTAACCATCATTAATTACAATCTCTGTCTCAATTCAATAAAAATCAAATTCATAATAAATCAAGTGTATTATTCGAATATATGTTTGATTTTACACTTTCATCATCGATGTACTCAAAACTTTTCAAATAACATCATTCGTACCTTGCGAAGTTCACAAGAATTTCACGAAAACCAATAAATAACAAAGTAATGATTCATAATTTCAATATTATTGAAGAAATACTTATGCAATTTATAAAGTTTTAGTGATTACTCAATTCTAGTTCCAACCATAAAACAAATGAGTTTAATTTAATATTAACTCATTAAATCTATATTACATCTAAAGAAAATATACACATATATTTTCATAAAGACTGTAATAAACTTCTTTTGTACAAAATATTAATTGTGAAAAAAATTTTAACGGGTAGGTAATACCCGAGAGATATATAAATTCACAATTAATATATTACATTTTTCGAAACTGATTCAGCAATCATCAACTATACTCTCTACTTTCACAACCATATCCATTCTTTCATATAAATCAAAACAATCATACTCATTCAAATTCAATTACATATTATGATTTTGAAATCGCATAATTCAATTCGAAATATAACCAGTATCATCACTCTTAGATTCCTATATCTTTCAAAGCTATACTTTGACTTCAAAACTGTATTAGAACATCATATGTATTAACGATTACAATATGTGCTCAAACCCTTCGAAATTCCTGAAGACACTTCAACTAAGGAACAATCGAGATGATGATCCAACCACATGTTACCCACAGTTATACACTTAAAAAACTCTCAAAACCCAAGTCATAGTTCGACACGTATCCGTGTTAGACCCTTTGGTATTTACTAGCTAAAATAACTTTTCAATTCCGTTTCAAAATAGACAGTTTTGTCACAGCTCCAGCAAGTCAACTTCGACTTCTCAATCAAAACAGTCTTATTATAACCTCGATAGATACGTTGCCCTTTAGCCAACGTTACCGGGGAATCGTTTATATTCACCACATTAGCAATAAACTTACCAACAACTTCACTGATCTTTGACTTTCAAAAAAAAAATCATTATAATTATCGAAACCCTATCATATACTCATTCGTACCTTATAACAAGAATTGCCATACCAATTATTGAGAATCAGCAATCAGTATTTTGAAACCTCGCAGCATGTCTACATCAACAATTACATATACACACAACGCCTACCTCCAAGACTTACATTCTTTGAATGAGAAATTTCTGAAAAACACCCTAAACTGCGAACCAGTTCTCGAAATTTTGAAAAATGCTGATGAAGCCGCAAAAACTGTAAACGACCTTAACAGTAAAAAGTTGGATGATAAAGGATAGTATATTGGCAAAGAGAAGCTTTGGAACTGGAAAACGGATTGAGCAAAGTATGAAGGAGGCTGTGGACAAATAAACCTGCCTTCAAAGAATCCAAATAATTCAGTACTTGCTGAAGTCATTAACGAATACCTTGCTCCTGACTCTAAACCCCTGCAGATAATATCCTTCATCATCCTCTGATATTAGACATTCTAAGATATCATCGTATCTTTCATTATAAATATCATCCATACTTCTGAAGATATTTTTATAATTATTCTTATCTGAAATCATTTACCTCTTTGCGCTATCTGTATTATAACATAAAAGAAACTATTTTAGTTTCTAAATTCTGAAACATTCAAGTTTAAAATAGGAATATTCTTGAAGAAGTGTTGGGAGCTGAAGCATGAGTTAGTATAATATAATGACGCTTGATCAACGTGATTATATTACAGTAATTCATGCTGAGTTTCTAAATGGAACATGATGATTCACAGATCATAACATCATCATGTGCTATGTTACACGACTCTTGTATTCTCTTTGATCTCTAAATATCAAGAAAATATTTCTTGATGATTCGGCTTTTTCTGAGGTATTCTGGTAATTTGACCAGTCAAGATCGTGCCATTACAATTTCCTTCCTAGAACATTAACAATGTTCATTCCAAAATTTATATCTGCGAATTCTGGACCATTACAATCGGTGCTTAATCGCAAGAAGAAGAAATGAAATGACAAAGCTCCGAACTAGAAATGGGAGTATAAATCATAGTAAATAGAAGAGAGCATTAACTGTGGATGACAATGATTATAGAAGAAGCAAGGACTTTGAAATATAAGGGAAGATATAAAACCCAACAACAACCCATAAATCACAAACCGTATATATCAATGCATATAGCAATATAAAGACACGGGAGAACTAAAAACACTATAAAACCAAGAGTATAGTAGAAGTAAATAGATTCTTCCTGAAGCAGATGAAAAAGAAGAGCGACAGATATGAAAGTGAGGAGTATATCAAGAATCAGCACTGGATGAAGCATATTGACAAATACTTTAAAATATGAGTTGAGAAGGTGTGAGTTGTAAGAAGACAAATGAGGTGGATTTATAGTGAAATATCCGACAGAGAAATCAAAATGGATTATCGCATTAATTCGAAGAGGATCATAATTTCCTTAATCACCGAATAATCAAATCAAATATAGATTACAAAGATTTTCTTTTCGGAGATCAATCGTGATGACGTCAAAAGATACGACGAATCACTATTATCTTATTTCATTCATTTACGATAACTTCACTAACACGCTTCGAGTAATTGAATTATTTTATCCATTCTTCTTGAACATGATAAAACTCTATAATCGTTATAATAACATTCTCATTGTTAGTCATGACGACCTCTATCAAATTTCGGGGACGAAATTTCTTTAACGGGTAGGTACTGTGACGACCCGAAAATTTTAGACCAAATTTAAACTTTAATCTTTATATTATTCCGACACGATAAGCAAAGTATGTTAAGTTAAATCTCAAGAATTTTAAACTGTGTTTATACATTCATTATAACCTCGACCAAATTCTGACGATTCACGAACCGTTATATGTAAATAGATATGTATATGTATATATATATTATAACTTGAGAATATTAATAAAGTATTAAACGTATAATACTTTACACGAACGTATTTGTTTCAATATGATTTTTGACGAAATTAAAAAAAATATATATTAAATGATTGAATTATCAGAAACATTGAATTATGATTACAAGTCTCTGTTGAGAGGTCCACTATGATTTGAGAAAAATCTATTCCTCTTAACGATATTCAGAATAATTTGTAAAGCTATTTATAAATAAAAATAAAAAGTGTCATTTACGAAAGTTAGACAAAAGTTAGTGGAGAATTGGTTTCCATAATATTCTATTAATCTATTTTCAAACGTACAAAGACGTTTTCAGTTTAAAAAGAACTTTATTATTAAAACGAATATAACTTTTATAAATATCTAGAGTCACTTTTGACAACTCATTACTTAACCAGTATAATAAATATAACGATATTTATATTTTATTTCATTAAATATATATAACGATTTAAATTAATATTATATATATTTATACGCGTATTATACATACATAGTTTTTATACTTTTACTATATTTTAACTTCACCTTTACTTTACTTTTACTTTACTTTAACTTTAATAATTCACTTTAATAATTCATACTTTAATAATTCACTTTAATAATTCATACTTTAATAATTCACTTTAATAATTCATACTTTAATAATTCACTTTAATAATTCATACTTTAATAATTCACTTTAATAATTCATACTTTAATAATTCACTTTAATAATTCATACTTTAATAATTCACTTTAATAATTCAAAAATCTATTATAAATAGAATTCAGTAGGTTTCATTATTTCATAGAAACTTGAAAATATATTTCTCTAAACTCTCTCAATCGATTTATATATATAAATATATATATATATTTGCTCCGTATTATTTCAAGATATTATTAGTATACATAAAATATTATGACGGAATGCTGTCCGAGTGATTTCAAAATAGTTTTTTTGAATGAGTCGAAGGTAAGGAAATTATGGGTTATAGCTATGGAGGTGATGGGCATGGTTCATGGGTATGCTCGTGAGGTCAATCTAGTGTTTATCATCTCCGTTGCGTCTACGTACTTTCCTGCAATATTGAATCTCAATATTGATACGTTCGTGAATCCGAGGCCAACCTTGCACTTGTTAAATGACGTTATATGTATTTTTACTATGAAATACAGTATTGTATTAAAGAAATCTTCCGCTGTGCATTAACTCATTTTAAGGATATTACTTGGAGTCATTCATGGCATATTTTGAAAGACGTTGCATTCGAGTCATTGAGTTCATTAAGATTATTATTAAGCCAAATTATAGTTGGATGTATTATGAAATGGTGTGCATGCCGTCAACTTTTGTTGTAAAGAAAGTTTGTCTTTTAAAAACGAATGCAATGTTTGTAAAATGTATCATATAGAGGTCAAATACCTCGCGATGTAATCAACTATTGTGAATCGTTTATAATGTATATGAACGGGTCCTTTCAACTTTCGCCAAAGAGTAGTGAAGTTGCTGGTACGTTTACTGTTAATGTGGTGGGATTTAAACAGTTCCCCGGTAACGAAGGCGAAAAGACAACGTATATATCAAGGTTATAATAAGGTTGTTTCGAACGAAAAATCGAAGTTGACTTGCTGGAGCAATGACAAAACTGACTATTGTGAAAAAGAGTTGCAAAGTTATTTTCGGTAATAACAATGCCAAAGAAGTTAGCACAGATACGTGTTAAACATTTACTCAAGTTCCGAATGTGTTCAGGTGCATAACTATATGCATCGATCTTTTCTTCCGTATATGAAGTGCGGTTGGTTCATCCTCTCAATTGGAGTGTTTTCAAGAATCATGAAAAGTTTGAACGCAGATTGTAATCGTCAAGATACAATTGAGGTTTAAGATGAAATCAAGTGGCAAACTTAAAGAAATGTTTAGTTTCATATGTTATAATCAATATTTTAATTCATTTTAATTGTCCAATGTTTTTAGTCCATAGTCGATAGTCCACAGTTAACAGTCCAATAATTCATATATAGTTTAATATATAATATTCGAATTAATTAATACGTATCGTGACCCGTGTACATGTCTCAGACTCGATCACAACTCAAATTATATATATTATTTGAGAATCAACCTCAACCCTGTATAGAGAACTCGATCATTACTGCATATAGAGTGTCTATGGTGATTCCAAATAATATATATAGATGTGTCGATATGATATGTCAAAACCTTGTATACGTGTCCCGATATTTAAAGTGCGTAAAAATAAATAGCAGAAATTAAATGACAATAAATAAAGTGCGTAAAGTAAATAACAGAAATTAAATGACGATAAATAAAATTGCGAGAATAAAAATTGCGATAATAAATTGCGATAAATAAATTGCGATAATTAAATTGCGATAATGTAATAGGGAATTAACAGTTAGCTAGGATTTTGTTAGCGTGGATTCTTAACAAAATTTCTCATAGTTAATTTGTTTGTTTCTAACAAATTTTATTTTGTCCAATGTTTTCTTCATTATGTCACTTGTTGGATTCTTATAGATCAAAATCCAAATATGAAATTGAATGAAAATGGTTATTCTGCGGTGAATAGACACGTATATCGGTGAGTGTAAATAGGATAGTAAATGATTGTTGAATTAGCTTTGACGAATGTACAGTGTAACTTATTAAGGTGAAATCTAAATATTCCTCGGGTATTACCTACCCGTTAAAATATTTTCACCATTAACAGTTTGTACAAAAGAATTTTTAATTACAATCTTTATGAAAACATATATACATATATATTTTCTTCAGATGTAATCATGGATTTAATGAGTCAATATGATATTAAACTCATTTGATTTACCGTTAAAACAAGAATATATAATCTCTAAATCATTAGATATTACATAATCGTTATGTTGAACGAAGATAAATGATGTAGAACGATACGTAGAGCGATGATTATACTCGAGGTACAGAATAAGATGTTGAGGCATGGTTTGTTGATGGTACTGGTGCTGTCGATACCGTTGTTGGTGGTACTGTTTGTACCGATGATGTTGCTGAAACTGGTAAATTTTGCTTCACATTCTCCAAATTGATTACTCGAGCGCGAAGTTCATTGAATTCTTATATTATTCCGGGATGATTGTCGATCGGAACGAGCAGATGAATAAGGTTTAGAATTGTGGATAGAATATAATCGTGAAGAGCTACCCTGGAAATGAGGCTGAAAATGGTGTTTCATATAGGTTCGCCGGTAAGTGTTTCAGGTTCTTCGCCAAGAGGTGAATTCGGTTGGTGGAAGGGATCGCCTTCTTCACGTCTCCATTGATTAAGTCGACTACGAACCCATCATATGAATTGGGGATGGATGATTGGTTGATTCATTCTGGTGACACCGCTTCGAAACTTAGGTGAATATTCATGTCGGAATAGCTGTCGGAATAACTATCGGAATAGCTATCGAAATCTGAGGGACTCGAACTGGTTGAGGGATTTATCTCGTACGATCAGATTAAGGATTTTCGATAAGAAATAGATTATAGGATGTAGATTAGTACCCCGCAATACATAATTTACATATTCATATATAATGCTAAAATCCCATAAGTTACGGAGGAATCTACGGAATCAGTCAGGCAAAGTCTACAGTAGCAGATACGCTAAGATATGAATTTTGTCTATACACTATTCATGCAGTCAATGCAGTAAAACGTGTCTAGACTAAGAATGATAAGCAGGAAGTGTTCCGACGAAAATGATAAGCAAAACTTTTGACATGCAGACACGGTCGAAGTCCAGACTCACTAATGCATCCTAACAACTACTAATTAGACACACTAATGCAAGAACTGGTTCGCTAAGACCACCGCTCTGATACCAACTGTAGAGACCCGTCCTAATCCATCCGGACGAAGTCCATATCGATTACAAATGATTCACAATAGTTGGTTACATCGCGAGGTACTTGACCTCTATATGATACATTTTACAAACATTGCATTCGTTTTAAAAGACAAATTTTCATTTACATCGAAAGTTGACGGCATGCATACCATTTCATAATATATCCAACTATAATTGACTTAATAATAATCTTGATGAACTCAACGATTCGAATGCAACGTCTTTTGAAATATGTCATGAATGACTCCAAATAATATCTTTAAAATGAGCAAATGCACAGCGGAAGATTTCTTTCATACCTGAGAATAAACATGCTTTAAAGTGTCAACCAAAAGGTTGGTGAGTTCATTAGTTTAACATAAATAATCATTTCCATCATTTTAATAGACCACAAGATTTTCATTTTCAGTTCTCATAAATAAACGTCCCATGCATAGAGACAAAAATATCATTCATATGGATTGAACACCTGGTAACCGACATTAACAAGATGCATATAAGAATATCCCCTATCATTCCGGGAAATCCTTCGAACATGATAAAACAACATCGAAGTACTAAAGCATCCGCTACAACGGAAGGGGTTTGTTAGGCCCAATAGATCTATCTTTAGGATTCGCGTCAATTAGTAGACTGGTTTACTAATTCTTAGGTTACCAAGTAAAAGGGGCATATTCGGCTTCGATCATTCAACCATATAATGTAGTTTCGATTACTTGTGTCTATTTCGTAAAACATTTATAAAAGCAGCGCATGTATTCTCAGTTCAAAAAATATATATTGCAAAAGCATTTAAAAAGGAAGCAAATGAAACTCACCTAATGTATTTTGTAGTAAAATACATATGACTATATTGAACAACTGAACAATGCAGGGTTGGCCTTGGATTCACGAACCTATATCATTTGTATATTTATATTAAAACATATAATCATAACTGAACAAATATTTTCATTATGTTTTAATTTATATATTATTTATAGTTGATTTGTGTATATATTCAAAATGATTAATATTTATATAGTTATATTAATATGTCCATATTTATATACATAATTGTTTAAATGTTACATTTAAAAATCGATAGTTGTCATTTGTAAGTATTTATATAAATAATCTTAATAGGTTTGGTATATATAGTTATGTGAAATTTAATTATAATTATAGTACATGTAATAAGTATATTTAATGTTTAAAATATTTATTTACTAAAATGATAGTTTAGATAATAATGATTTATTAATAATAATAATAAGGATAACTTTATTAAAAATGATGATACTAATAATAAGAATGATAATAATAATCTTTAATAATAATAATAACGATAAGTTATTATTATTTTTACAACAATATTGATAATATTATCTAATACTTAAAACGAGTAGTAATAACACTAATATTAACTATAATGATGATATGTTGTATTGTTTTTCTAATTATGGTAGTAATAATCATAGTAATAATAATAATGATAATACTTATAATAATAATTATAATGATAATACTAATATTCATAATGGTAATACTAATATTATTAGTAATACATTTAATAATAATAATAATAATACTAAGAACAACATTAGTAATAACAATAATAAAGATAATAATAATAATCATAATAATAATAATAATTAATGATAATGATAATAAAAATAATAAGGAAATTAAATGACTACCTCAAAAGGAGCTTTAAAAAAAAAACATTGTTGCGAACCAGATTCGAACTCCCGACCTCTAGGTTACCCGTCACCTCCTTAAACCATCTGGGCTGAAGCCCGTTTTCTGATTTAATTACACTTCTTATTCTTATAAACTGTATTATTTATCTGTTCTATCTTCTCCCTTCTGCCTATTCAATCGACCAGGAATCCAGTTTAACCACCCAAATACATTTCGTTTGTTTTAAAATTGTGAAATTCATTTATAAACAATTCGTAAGTTGAGGGATTCATTTATCAGACGCAAAAAAAAATTAATCAGAACAGCAGTTTTGTTCGACGAGGAAAAAAAAAGAAGAACAAAGTTGCTGATTTTGAAATTGAGAACATTTTAGATCCTGAGTTCTACACGAAAAAGATTATAAATTACTCATGGAAACTTTTGAAATCTTTAATTGGACTTGAAACAATAACATGAGGTTGAATTTTTTGTAAAGAACCGAATGTTTGACTTTTGGAACTCGAACTTTGACCTGTAAATTCCCAATCGATAAAAGGAATTGTGTCGTGAAACTTTACAGATAGTTGGAATGGATCAATCCTAACAAGATGGCTTTAATAGTTTTTGAAATTGACTTAGAATTTGTGATATGGAGTTTTGAGTTCAAGAACAGGGTATCGTGCAGGTTTCTTTAGGATAAGATTTGATTTTTGTTGTTTTAATGTGAATTGCTTTAGTGATGTATTACCTAGAGGTTAACCGATAACATTACAACTAATGAAGCTCAATTACCATTTTGTTTGCTAGTTTAATTCACTCGAAAAAGTTTGATCCTGACAGTAAAGGTTTTAGATAATTCCAATCGATTATTCTGACTCTTGTTTGATAATATGACTAATTTACACTGATCGTACCACTTTGCAGTTATAAAACAATTTATGGAACAGTTTGATAATGATAGAAAACTGGATACACAATTTTATACGTATAATTATATTATTAGGTATTATATACAGTATATCTATCGTATAATGCATTTGTATATATATAATATATATGTTTTGTATCTGTATAATGTATATATCTGTATAACGTATCAGTTTGTATATATGTTGTACATATATCGTATGTACATATCTATTTTATGTATTATAATAAATCTTATTATTTAATAAATATAATTATAATAATACTCTTAATATTATAAATAATAATAATGATGATATAATAATAATATTAATATTAATTTTTAGTAATGATAATAATAATAATTATAAAAATTGTAACTGTAATATTATTAATAATAATATTAATTATATTTATGTTATTATTATTAATGATAATAATAATGTTAGTAATGTGTATATATATATATATATATATATATATATATATATATATATATATATATATATATATATATTTATATATCAAACTTCATATCTATATGTTATATATTGAAAATAGTACTATTAATAATACAGATTTTAATATTAATTTTAATATTGACAATAATAATGAAAGTAATAATAACATTCATAGTATAACAATTATATTTTTTTTAACTTGTAATTACATATATTCTTACCATTTATTAATTTTGTAATATCTAATAATTTCATGATATATATATATATATATATATATATATATATATAACAACATATTTTGAATATTTAATATCTACACATTTTATATATATTGTAATGTACAAAATCAATAATTATGTATAATAATCATTTATATATATATATATATATATATATATATATATATATATATAGTTTCACTGTTACTTATTTAATTATATTTTGAATACTAAATAAATATATTAATTATATATAAAAATAATAACCTCAGGGTATAATCATTTAATATTTTGTTAATATTGACAAATTATTTTCAAAATCATTTGTGTAATCATTTTTACAATTTAAATGTTCGTGAATCGTCGGGAATAGTCAAAGGGTCAAATGTATACACGAACACAGTTCAAAGTTTTTGAGACTTCACATTACAGATTTTGCTTATCGTATCGAAATCATATAAAGATTAAGTTTAAATTTGGTCGAATTTCTCGGGTCGTCACATCATGCCTGGTTTAGTTGCCTCGCAATACTTTTTTATTCATTCATTATATGTACACGATAATAGCACTCTGTGCAACTGCCCACTTAGCCAATTCTTTCCTTAGAGATAAATGTAGCTACCTAAAAACATGTAAACATATGGATTGATTTGTTAGACTATTCACAATCAAAATAAGAAATGTTTGCCTCCTAGATTACATGTAATCTACGAATTGCAGAACAAAAAAGGATGTCCCGGCCAATTGTTAGGGGCTATACAAGTTATTGGAAGTAGCATGTCCCGGCCAATATATGTTACTGAACCCTTATTCAATTCACGCCTCATTGATTGCTTCTAACAAAAGGGATGTATTTAGATACCTAATGAAAGCATTCGAGTACTGGAATGACTGTGTTTTCTTAGCTCCGTATATTCAAAAGTATTGATCATTTCTTAATCGTTTAACTTTTAATTACTTAGCTTATCTATTTAATTATATTCCTTACACACACACACACACACACACACACACATATATATATATGTATAAATACAAATATATTTACTAAATAAAGTATACTAATACTACATAAAATTTCGTTTTAACTAGTAACATTAATTAAATATCAAATAAGTATCATAATGAAAAGTAAGTATTAATAAAATTATATATATAAGAACATTAATCTTAATACATAAAATAATAGATATACACTTGTTTGATTACGATTAATTATTTTAATATATATACAAATGATATAGGTTCGTGAATTCGAGGCTAACCCTACATTATTTCAATGCCGTCATATGTATTTTTACTACAAAATACAGTATAGTGAGTTTCATTACTCCCTTTTTAAATGCTTTTGCAATATATATTTTTTGGACTGAGAATACATGCGCTGCTTTTATAAATATTTTACGAAATAGACACAAGTACTCGAAACTACATTCTATGGCTGGATTATTAAACCGAATATGCCCCTTTTAGTTTGGTAATCTAATAATTAGGGAACAGACTCCCTAATTGACGCGAATCCTAAAGATATATCTATTGGGCCCAACAAGCCCCTTCCAAAGTACCGGATGCTTTAGTACTTCGAATTTATCATGTTCGAAGGGAGTTCCAGAATGATGAGGATATTCTATATGCATCTTGTTAAGGTCGGTTACCAGGTGTTCACCATATGAATGATTTTTATCTCTATGCAGTTTGCGAAATGCCTGATATGAGAATGATGTTTATGAAAAATGAAATCTTGTGGTCTATTAAAATAATGGAAATGATTGTTATGATAAACTAATGAACTCACCAACCTTTTGGTTGACACTTGAAAGCATGTTTATTCTCAGGTATTAAAGAAATCTTCCGCTGTGCATTTGCTCATTTTAGAGATATTACTTGGAGTCATTCATGACATATTTCAAAAGACGTCACATTCGAGTCATTGAGTTCATTAGGATTATTATTAAGTCAATTATAGTTGGATATATTATGAAATGGTATGCATGCCATCAACTTCGATGAAATGAAAGTTTGTCTTTTAAAAACGAATGCAATGTTTGTAAAATGTATCATATAGAGGTCCAATACCTCGCGATGAAATCAACTATTGTGAATCATTTATAATCGGTATGAGCGGGTCCTTTTAGTTGGTATCAGAGTAGTGGTCTTAGCGAATCAGGTCTTGCATTAGTGTGTCTAACTGATAGTTGTTTAGATGCATTAGTGAGTCTGGACTTCGACCGTGTCTGCATGTCAAAAGTTTTACTTTATCATTTCGTGTCAAAAATTACCTACTTATCATCCTTAGGAAAGTACCTACTTATCATTCTTAGTCGAGACAAATCTTACCGCATTGATTGCATGAATAGTGTATAGACAAAATTCATATCTTAGCGTATCTGCTAATTCATATCTTAGCGTATCTATTACTGTAAACTTTGCCTGACATATTCCGTAAATTCCTCCGTAATCTACGAAATCTTTTATTCTATATATATAGATATTCTATGTAGTTAGAATATCATCTGATAGCCAAAAATCATTTTATATCGAAAAATCCTTTACTCAATTGTACGAAATGGAACTCGTCACTAGTTCAAGTTTTTTTCCAGAACCCGACAGCTATTCCGACATGGATGATCACCTAAGCTACGGAAGCAGCGTCACCAGAATGAATCAACCAATCAACCATCCCCAATTCATCTGATGAGTTCGTAGTCGACTAAATCAATGAAGACAAGAAGAAGGTGACCCTTTTCACCAATTGAATTCACCTCTTGGTGAAGAACCTGAAGCACTTACCGGCGAACCAGTTTGAAACACCATCTTCACTTTCATTTCCAGAGTATCTCGCTACGACTATATCATATCTATAATTGTAAACCTTATTCATCCGCTCGTTCTGACCGACAATCATCCCGGAATAATAGAAGAAGTCAACGAACTTCGCGCTCGAGTAATCAATTTGGAAAATATGGTGCAAAACGTACCAGCTTCAACAACACTGACATCAACAGTACCACCAACATCAGCACCAACAGTACCAATACCACCAATAACAATATCCGCATCACACGTCTCAACATCTCATTCTGTACCTCGAGTATAATCATCGTTCTACATGACATTCTACATCATTTATCTTCGTTCGACACGGCGATTATGTAATCTCTAAAGTCTTAGAGATTATTTATTCTAGCTCAAATCGAAAAGTAAATGAGATTAATATTATATTAACTCATTAAATTCGTGATTACATCTGAAGAAAATATATATGTATATATGTTTTCATAAAGATTGTAATTAAAAATTCTTTTGTATAAACTGTTAATGGTAAAAATATTTTAACGGGTAGGTAATACCAGAGAAATATTTAGATTTCACATTAATAAGTTACACTGTACATTCTTCGAATTTGATTCAACAGTCATTTACTATCCTACTTACATCTACAGATATACGAAAGCGTTCACCACAGAATAACCATTTTCATTCAATTTCATATTTGAATTTTGACTTATCAGAATCCAACAAGTGGCATAATGAAGAAAACATTGGATGAAATAAAATTTGTTAGAAACAAATAAATTAACTATGAGAAATTTTGTTAAGAATCCACGCTAACAAAATCCTAGCTAACTGTTCCTAGCTAACTATTAATTCCTTATTACATTTATCACAATTTATTTATCGCAATTTTAATTCTCGCAATTTTAATTCTCGCAATTTTATTTATCGTCATTTAATTTCTATTATTTATTTTACGCACTTTATTTATCATCATTTAAATACTGTTATTTACGCATTTTAAATATCAGGACACGTATACAAGGTTTTGACATATTATATCGACGCATCTATATATATTATTTAGAATAACCATAGACACTCTATATGCAGTAATGCTTGAGTTAGCCATACAGGGTTGAGGTTGATTCTACAATAATATATATACTTTTAGTTGTGATCGAGTCTGAGACATGTATACAATGGGTCACGATACGTATTAATTAATTCGAATATTATATATTAAACTATATATGAATTATTGAATTACTAATTGTGGACTGCTAACTGTGGACTGCCAACATTGGACAATTAAAATGAATTAAAATATTGATTATAACATATGAAACTAAACAATTCTTCAAGTTTGCCACTTGATTTCATCTTAAACCTCATTTGTATCTTGACAATTCCAATCTGCGTTCAAGTCTTCCATGAATCTTGAAAACACCTCAATCCAGAGGATGAACCAACTGCACTTCATCTACGGAAGAAAAGATTGATGCATATAGTTATACACCTGAAAAACACTCGGAACTTGAGTAAACGTGTAACATGTATCCGTACTAGCTCCTTTAGCGTTGTTATTACCAAAAATAACTTTGCAATCCCTTTCCAAAGTAGCCAAATTTGTCACAGCTTCAGCAAATCAATTTCGGCTATTCATTCGAATAAACTCTATTATAACCTTGTTATATAAGTTGCTTTTCGTCATTGTTACCGGGAAATCGTTTATATTCCACCATATTAGCAGTAAACTTACCAGCAACTTTATTACTTATTGGCTTAAGTCTCTTCGAAGAACCATTATATTTGTTCATTAAAATCTATTCATATACTCATCCACATCTTATAACGAGAATTACCACATCAATTACTGGGAATTAGCAATCAGTATTTAGAAATCTCGCAGCATGTCTATATCAACAGTTATATGTATATATATATAACCTTTATCTCTTAGAATAATGACTTTCTATCCTGAATTTCTGAAAAGCGCTCTAGCCAATGAGTCAGTTTTCAGAGTTCTGAAAAAGCTGATGAAGCAGCGCAAACTGAAGACTGTTTAAACAGTCAAAAGT
The DNA here is from genome assembly GCF_046630445.1 of Rutidosis leptorrhynchoides. Classification (NCBI taxonomy): domain Eukaryota; kingdom Viridiplantae; phylum Streptophyta; class Magnoliopsida; order Asterales; family Asteraceae; genus Rutidosis; species Rutidosis leptorrhynchoides. The sequence goes on along the minus strand of NC_092334.1, from coordinate 675,688,507 downwards.
TTGATGATAAAGAATGAAGTGTTGAAAAAGCTCAAAGATTTGGATACTGAAAAATGAATTGAGCAAACCATGAAGGAGACTCTGAAAAAATCACAAGGACTAAACTTGTACATAAAGAATCCTGATGATTCTGTATCTGATGAAATCTTTAGCGAACACCATGCTTCTGAATCTAAACCCTTACGGATATAACTTCTTTATCATCCTTCGATATTAGAAATTCCAAGATATCAGTGTATCTTTCATTATAAATATCCTCGATATTTTTAAAGATATTTTCATAACTATTCTTATCTGAAACATTTATCTATTCGCGATATCAGTGTTACATCAGAAAGGAAACTGATTTAGTTTCTAATTTCTGATAAATTTGAACTTAAAATATGAATGTTATTGAAGTAGTGTTGAAAATTGATGCATGAGTTGGTATAATATAATGACACTTGATCAACGTGATTATATTACAGTATGTCATGCTGAGTTTCTAATGGGATGTGATGATTCACAGATTATAACGTCATCATGTGCCATGTTATACGACTCTTACATTTTACTTAATCTCCAAACATATCAAGAACATATCTTCCTGATAGTTCTATCTTCTCTCATGAATTCTGGTAATTTAACCAATCACGATCATGCTATTACAATTTCCTTCTTAGAACATTAACTATGTTCAATCCGAAATTCATATCAACGAATTCTGGACCATTATTCGCTTAATTTAAAGTCGGGAAGAGAAAACAAGAGCATGGAGCTCCGAAATATGAAGGAAAATATAAAACCCGATAATGACACCGGAATTACAAACCGTGTAAATCAATATTTATAGTAACATAAAGACACGGGAGAATTAAAAACATTATAACCCCAAGGGCGAAGTAGAAGAAAACAGATTCCTCCGGTGGTAGTTGGAAAAGGAGAATGATTGTTGAGATGGTAAGGATAAGGATAAGAATCAGAACTGGATTAAGCATTTTCACAGTCTTTTGAATTTGGGAATTTAGTATAGGAGTGGTAAAAATAATGGAACGGAAGAAGTAAATTTATAGTGAAATAACCGATAAAGAAATCAAGACAGATTTCTGCATTTAATTAGAGAGATCCTAATTTCCTTAATCCTGAGGAAATCAGATCTTATGCAGATTTCAAAGATTTTCTTCAAATCTCTTGAATTTCGGAATTCAACCAAGACAACGTCAAAAGTTAAGACGAAACTTTATTTATTCATTTCACTCTTTTGTGATAGCTTCATTCGTATAATCGAATTGTTTTATCCATATTACTCAATGATGATAAAACTCTATTTATCAACTCATATTCGTCATGAAAACATTTTTATTGTTAGCCATGACGACCTCACTCAAATTTTGGGATGAAATTTCTTTAACAGGTAGGTACTGTGACGACCCGAAAATTTCCTACCAAATTTAAACTTAATTTTAATATGAACTCGACACGATAAGAAAAGTCTGTAATATTGAGTCTTAAAATTTTTGAACTGTTTACAGTGATTCATTTAACCTTTGACTGTTTCCGATAATTCACGAACAAATGTGTACAAATAAATATGTATATGTATAGATATACATATATAAATAAATAAATAAATATAAATATAAGTATATATAATAAATTGAAATAATAAGTTATAATTTATTCATTAGAATTGAATATGTAAAATAAAATATAAGGTAATAAAGTGATTATTAAAATAAAAATATATAAATATGAGTGTATATAGTTTCCATAAATAATTAATTGGATATGTATATTATAATGTATATAAAGGGTTTAACTACAAGATGTTATATATATAATTATTAAAATATACATGATTAATACCATGTAATATATTAAATTAATTACAAGTTAAAAGACTATTAATGTGAATACTTTTATTAAAGTAAACATTGTTAGTAAAATCAATAATAAAATTATATATATAGATATGAAATTTGATATGCAAAAATGATTATTATTAAAATCGTTAACATTAATAATATTAATATTATTATAATTAACATTATTACTAGTATTATTAATAATACTATTATTATCATTTTTAATATAATTATCAATTTATTTATAATTATTAAACCTATCTTTTATTCATTATCTTTATTATCAATGTTATCCTATCGATATTTTCTATTACACTGTATTACTTGATATTATTATTATTATTAATGGTTATTAGTATTTTTATCCATGTATTATGATTATAAATAAGATCATTAGGATTATTAGAAAATAAAATATTATTTAAAAATTAAAGTTATTATCTTTTGATTTCTATTGGTATCATTCATCGTGCCAGATCCAAATTTTCACTTCAACTGCTATAATTTCGCAAATTTAAAGCAGAAAAATAAGAACACAGCTCATCGTGCTCTGTTCTTCATTATTTCTTCAAAACCTCGATTTCAAAATCAAATACAAAATGTGTTAATGCAGTTACGTTCTAAATCATTTACTTAAACTATCTGAAAAATCCCAAGTCTCAATTTTATCTATCGAAGTCAAATTTTCGAGTCAAAGTTCTAATTTCAAAAGTCAACCGTTTTTGTTTTTGGGGAAATTCGTACTTGTTTTGATGTTATGAAATCAATTGATGATCACAGAAGCTTTTATGAGGAATTTACTACCTAATTCATGTTGTAAGTTTCACCTAAAACGGCCTTTATTTCAAAATCAACAATTCATGTTCTTCGTTAGAAAAGTGACTGCAGATACATTTTTTTTCTATTATATTAAAATCTATTCAACACACCAGGATGTTTCCATTTATATTAAAATAAATAATTCGTAATTATGGTTAGTATTTGGTAAGGATCGAATGGATTTCTGAAGAAGAGGAAGAATGAAATAGAAGAAAACAGAAGATATACGATTTAATAATACTTAGGATCGGATTAAAAACAGAAAATCATTGACAGAGTGATGGTTAGGAGGGGTATCGGATGAGAGAGAGGTCTCGGGTTCGAGCCCGGCCGATGGCATATTTTTTAATCGATTATTTTGAGGTAGTTTCCTTTTTCTTTAAAAACCATTATTATTATTATTATTATTATTATTATTATTATATTATTATTATTATTATTATTATTATTATTATTATTATTATTATTATTATTATTATTATTATTATTATTATTATTATTATTATTATTATTATTATTATTATTACTTAGTGTTATAGTGTTATTATTATTATCATTACTATCATTAATATAAATAATGTTATTATCATTAAATTAGCATTAAGTATGATCATTATGTATTATTAGTATACAAATTGATATTATTACCATTAATATTAGCATTATTATCATATGAATAGTTATTATTGTCATTAATATCATTAAGTATCATTAGCATTAATATTAGTATATTAGGAGTACCCTTTAACATTAATTTTAGTATTATTAATTATGAACGTTAAAAATTTCTATTAAAACGATAATTATTATTAAACTTATTATTACTATTGAAAATGCTATTTTTGCTAAAACTAATATTTTTACTTTATCATTATTAATAAAATTACCATTTTTATTAAAATTACTATTATCAGTATTATTATTATCCTTAAATTAGTATTACTACAATTGATAATTTTACAAAACAAAAGATATATATATATATATATATATATACAAATATATTTACTAAATAAAGTATACTAATACTACATAAAATTTCGTTTTAACTAGTAACATTAATTAAATATCAAATAAGTATCATAATGAAAAGTAAGTATTAATAAAATTATATATATATATAAGAACATTAATCTTAATACATAAAATAATAGATATATACTTGTTTGATTACGATTAATTGTTTTAATATATATATAAATGATATGGGTTCGTGAATCCGAGGCCAATCCTACATTTGTTCAATGCCGTCATATGTATTTTTACTACAAAATACAGTATAGTGAGTTTCATTACTCCCCTTTTAAATGCTTTTGCAATATATATTTTTGGAACTGAGAATACATGCGCTGCTTTTATAAATATTTTACGAAATAGACACAAGTACTCGAAACTATATTCTATGGCTGGATTATTAAACCGAATATGCCCCTTTTAGTGTGGTAATCTAAGAATTAGGGAACAGACACCCTAATTGACTCGAATCCTAAAGATAGATCTATTGGGCCCAACAAGCCCCATCCAAAGTACCGGATGCTTTAGTACTTCGAATTTATCATGTTCGAAGGGAGTTCCGGAATGATGGGGATATTCTATATGCATCTTGTTAAGGTCGGTTACCAGGTGTTCACCATATGAATGATTTTTATCTCTATGCAGTTTGTGAAATGCCTGACATGAGAATGATGTTTTTGAAAAATGAAATCTTGTGGTCTATTAAAATAATAGAAATGATTGTTATGATAAACTAATGAACTCACCAACCTTTTGGTTGACACTTGAAAGCATGTTTAATCTCAGGTATTAAAGAAATCTTCCGCTATGCATTTGCTCATTTTAGAGATATTACTTGGAGTCATTCATGACATATTTCAAAAGACGTCGCATTCGAGTCGTTGAGTTTATCAAGATTATTATTAAGTCAATTATAGTTGGATATATTATGAAATGGTATGCATGCCGTCAACTTCGATGAAATGAAAGTTTGTCTTTTAAAAACGAATGCAATGTTTGTAAAATGTATCATATAGAGGTCAAATACCTCGTGATGAAATCAACTATTGTGAATCATTTATAATCGGTATGAGCGGGTCCTTTTACATTCATGTTCGGGTCATCGAAATCTGAGCCACAGATCACCCGGAATGGCTAAAACGAGATTTAAAATGGATTAACGAATATGTTTAGCTAATTGCTGTAGGGTACGACTTATGAACTGACCTTAGGGTGTTCTTGAGTTCACTAATGTGTTGAGTTGGTTGGTTAGACGATGATATATATAAAATTCGTCGAAAACTGACACCCGAGGCTCAAGTTATTACCCGACGAACGTTTAATTAAACTTATGGTTATAAAAATTGAACGTTAAGTTATAAATAATGATTGGCATTATAATTAAATCACTTATGATATAAAAGTAATTAAATTTAATTAAGACTTATGATATATATTTATTATATCATTTAATGATTACTTATGATTTAATTATTCATTTAATTAAACTTATGATTAATAATACATTTTATTATTAATGAAAATACTTATGATAAGTATTAAACTTATGTTATGAGATTATTATATCAAAACTTATAATAAAGATTATTTATTTATTTATTTATTATAAGGCTTAGTTATTATTTAATTATAATTTAATTATTAAATACTTATGGTTTAATTATCATATTAAAATACTTATGATATGATTAATTATTCATTATTAATTAATAATACTTATGACATGATTAAAAATTTATTATTAATTAATAATACTTATGTTATGACTAATATTTAATTAATTAATTAAATACTTATGTTATATTAATTATATCATTTAAACTTATGTTAACTTTAATGATTCAATTTAATTTAATTAAACTTATGAAATGACATGATTATACAAGTATGACTTTAAATAACATTATAACTTATATTATTAATATAATTTTCACTTTAAATTTCAATGTTGACCAAGTTTGACTTTTGAGTTGACTTTCGGTCGACTTTTACTTTCTGTTGACATTTATTGACTTTCTAAATATGGAAACTTTCCTAAAATAGAAACTTTCCAAAAATAGAATTTTTCCGGAAATGGAAACCTGCCAAAAATAAACACTTTCTATAAATACAAAGTACGTGTTAAATGCTGTCCTGATCATACCAAAACATACTGAGTATTGTTCTATGTTTATTTGTAACAAGTACTATAGCTATCATACTAAGACTTAACCTAAGTTAGTTATTTATATCGACCTGCTTTATTTTATAGGTAGGCGTTGCGATCATTTTTGATCACTTTATCAGTTGCTGCTCACATTTCTGTGTTGTTACTTCGATTACGTTAAGGTGAGTTATAGTCCCATTTTTCTATTTTAAATCTCTCGGGTGAGAATACATGCAATTTATTTTACATATTGGACACAAGTGGAATTTGGTTTAAATTATTCATTGTAAGTCGAACGAAAATATTCTCTAATCTGGTAATTTTAATCACTGGTTTCTACTGGTGAACGCAAATCCTATGGATAGATCTATCGGGCCTGACAGCCCCATTTCGTGCTAGTCGCGCTAGCACTTACAGACAAAATGTATTAGTACTTCGTATTTTGGAAGATACACATGTTCAGTGTATATTTTTATATTGGTTTTGTTAAGGGTATGGATGGTAAAGTAAACTCCCTCCTTGGACGAGCACGGGCTTTGTCAAGTAGAACCGGGTTGCGCTGCTAGATGCTCTGATCGAAATGAAATCAGCGGGGTAAGCCGTAGCGCGCTAGCGCGCGTACTAATCTCCCATTTGTAAAGCAGATCATGAGTGTATTCCGCCTACATTTGTTAGGTTCTTTGATTCTGTAAGTTTGTCTTGTTAAGTGATTACCAGGTGGCTCACGGTTTAATGGAATAATGTTTTATATGTTTTCGAGCATATAATTTTGTAGTCCAAAATGAATCTTTATGTTTTTAAACATAAATTTTTATGTTTTAAATTAAATATTGTTTGCAATGTTAAACCTATAATTCACTCAACATTTTTGTTGACAGTTTACTCGCATGTTTTATTCTCAGATTCATGATTGATTACTTCCGCTGTGCTTAGAGAGTCTGCATATTTATGATGACAGCTTTTGTTAAACATTAACCTGCATTCTATTTTGATACATTAAATTATGGGTGTTTGTTGACTTTGTTTTGGTCAACTTTTGGTTAAGTATTTATATATGGTTTTTTAAAACTTACATATTTTGGTAGGTTTCCTTTATAGGAAATGATTTTTAAATAAAGAATGCAAGGTTATTTATTTAATTCATTTAGAGTTATGATCAAGCTGTGAGACCAAGATAACGATGGTCGTCAAGTGTACTTTGACGGGTCGTTAAATTAGGATAAATTGAAAATTAGTCTAAATTGAGATATCATTGACTTACAAATGAAATTTGAGCCTAATCTTTGACTTTTCTTATTTTGTACGTTTTGATCAAAATAAATATTTTTCGATAAAAATGGTCTTAAAAGTTGACTTAAAGACGTTATAGGAAAAGTTTGATGTTTAAAAATATTTAAGGTAAATAAAAATGGTCAGTAGAATCATTGCATGCTTAAAAATCATCTTACTTTGATCGAAATTGCTTATTACGACTAACTCACTATAATTATTATTTTAAGCATTATTTGTTGCAATCACGGGTATGCTCCGAATTTTTCTTAGAAATAGATTTGTAGTAAGTTTAGATATTGTTTGCGGTAATTTTAGCTATAATTTTGCCAGTTTCAAAGCCCTCATTTCGAATTTTTTTCAAAAAATATAAGCATTTTTCATTTCTAAGTGTTATTATACGTCTTATTATTTTGGAACATAACCTACGTGTTTTGACTCTTGCAGATGGCTAATTATCTACCAGAAGAATACGAATTGCCCCGTTCCATTCACGGACAAGATAACCCTGCAGAATACGAGCCATTTATGAGAAATTGGATAAATAGGCAAAAGAGCTCCAACAAGTACATCAACTGGGAGATAATGGAGCAGTGTGGGTGAGCTGATGAGCTAAGACAGATCTTAAGTTTTACGGCACATGGAAAGACTAACAGCGCTTGGCAAAAGCTGTTTGAGATTAACGAACGAGTGTATCAGGAACCGTTTGCAGAGTTTATGGCAACATGGAGTTTCGAACCAAACGTCGACTCGGAAGAATATAACAGTCATCCTTGCATCCATTTCCGCCACCAAAACTACATGCATCACCTGACCCTCGCACAGTTTGCCATTCACCTAGAACTGTACAAGAGATCTCATGTTAACCGCTCAGTGTTTAAAAGAGGGTACACTACTTTGGACCCGATCGATCACCAAGTCTTTTGGCAAACCTACACCTCCGATAATGAAGCATGGAGGTCAAGTAAAAAGGCCTCCAATTTTATTAACCCCATTCATCACATTCTCCACCACCTCATCATCAAAACTCTTCATCCAAAAACCCAACATGGCGGAGCTGTCACTGTTAATGATATGCGCCTTATGCAGATCCACAACCAGAATATGCAGGTTACATACCTCCTAGCTCAGGCGCTCATTAATGAAAGGAACGTCCTGAGTTCAGTTGCATCAGTTTGGGGAGTCATTGTCAAAAAAACTTCTTCGTCGGATGCATGTTTTGGGTAGTGTTGAAAGATTGGGTTATATAAGGGCAACTGAGTCAGGAGAGATCAGGTATAGATTACAGCACATCTGACAGTACATTCAGATAGAGGATGAGCAGTTGATAGTTGCAACTAATCCAGCAATCCCAGACTCGGTAGATAGAACAGTGCATGGGGTAAGAATTAGAGGATTTAGACCTGACTCAAGGACGAGGGATGGTAGGAGGCGGTGAGATTCGCAGGAGCCGCGGGATGAGGATGATCCCACAATGCAGGGAAAGCCCACTGACACCTACCGACACTCTTCAGTAGGTGTCATGACCCAAAATTTTTTGACTAATTTTAAGTCAAATCTCCATATGATTTAATATTTTTGACACGATAAGCAAAGTCTGTTATGTTGAGTCTCAATTTTTTTTTATGTTTTCATACATTCATTTAACATTTGACTAATTCCGACGATTCACGAACAACTGTTTGTAAATAAATATGTATATATAAATATATGTATATATATTGTAACGTGAAATACATTAATAAAATATTATATGGATTAGTTATTAAACTACTTATGTAAAATAATATACGATATAATAAAACTTATTATTAAAACATATATATATATATATATATATATATATATATATATATATATATATATATATATATATATATATATATATTTGTATATTGAATAAATGGATTCGAATATAATTATTAAACGATAGTAATACTCGTTTGTTATTAAAAAAGTTTAATACAAACCTATGTGAATTTTAAAATAAACGTTGGTCCGTAAATAGGTTATGTAAATTTGAGGTTTGTAAAATATTAACACTCCGCATATATTATTTGGGAGGCTGCCACATGTTTCAACATGTTTCAATTATCGTATTTAATTATTATTATTATTATTATTATTATTATTATTATTATTATTATTATTATTATTATTATTATTATTATTATTATTATTATTATTATTATTATTATTATTATTATTATATACATATAAGATGGATTCATGCACCAAACACATCACTTTTCTTTTTCTTCTGCTTTTGACTTCGAGTAACATCATAAGCATCACCAACTCTATCTTATTTCTCCTTCTCTTGTTATTATTCTTGTTTTATGAATTCTATCAATTTCCAATCCCAACAAAATGCCACAGATATATTTCTTTATTTCAATCATACGTTGGATAATTTTGTTTTTATATTCAAGACATGCATGTGGGTTATATTAAATTATTTATATATATTAAAATTTGGAACGGTAGTCATATGTATATGTATATGAGTTTGTTCCTTCAATCATACCACACAAATATCAATCACCTTTAACCTTTTGTTTCTTTCTATTTTCTGCTCTAATCATCATCATCATCATCATCATCATCATCATCATTTGAACTACGTACAACTCATAATATTATTATAAATATGATGTCGATACATAACAACAATTGACATTCACAAGTTAGAAACATGTGGGGATAAAATAGGAGAAAGGTGGGAACTTGGGTTATATTATATTTATTTATTTTTACGTTGAATTTATATATATACATGGAGTTTTACTTACAATTAACAAACCCACTTATCTATATCTCTCTTTTCTCTTCTAGCCATGATCTCTGCTATTATTTTTCCTTTCTCTGCAACCAGTACACAAACACACTACATCTTCTTCACATCATTAAACCGGTACTATTCTTGTTCTTGATCGACCCACACCATAAACATTACCTCTGATCACCTGCTACCTTCTTACCCGAAAACCAAACCACCAACATGGACTACCATCGAATTTCTGTAGTTGCATGATATTGTTTCGATTTATACTCCTGTGCTGTTACCGAGACCCAAAAGCCACACCCGTATGTTACTGCTTCGTGGACTGTTTTAATAAAACCAAAACCAGTTGTGAATACTGCTACATGGGTTTATTACTTGTTATTAGGCTGTAAAGTTATTTGGGCTGCTGCGATCCATTAAGAGAGATACTACTGTTGGGCCGGGTTCGTGCATCCAAGGCCAATCCTGCATTTGTTCAGTTTCGTCGTATGCATATTTTCTACAAAATATAGTATTGTGAGTTTATAGATCCCTTTTTAATTACTTTTGCAATCTATATTTTTGGACTGAGAATACATGCACTTTATTTTAAACGCAATGGACACAAGTACATACTTAATTCTACACTGAGTTTGAACCAAAGATCCCTTAGTTTTGGTAACTAGTAACTGCCGGTTATAAGAACTGGTGGGCGCGAGTAGTTGTATATGGATCCATAGGGCTTGACATTCCCGTCCGTTCCAGGTATAGAGACCCTAGCCTGAACTATAAAGCGGACGTATGCTATTTGAGTTTAGTACACGTTGGTTTGCGTGTATTGTACATGTTGGTTGCATGTATGTTAAAACAGGGGTACTTATTATATATACGTTAAGTTTAGTTACCAATGTATTCAATTTCATAGAATATTTTGATAAACGTTTTGGATGAAACAACTGAAATCTTGTGGTCCACCTTTATATACAAATTATGCGCAATATTAAAACTATGAACTCACCAACCTTTGTGTTGACACTTTTAGCATGTTTATTCTCAGGTCCCTAGAAGTCTTTCGCTATTTTCTTATAAGTTATACCAGCTAATACCAGCTATGTGCATGGAGTCATACATGCTTTATTCGAGAAAACTTTGCATTCACAAAATCATCACCATGTATCTTATTTTAACTGTATTGTCAATGGATGTATTATTAAAAACTATTATTTATGGTGATTGTTTATACGTAGAAATCATCAGATGTCGAAAACCTTGGATATATATATTCAATTGATAGTGTACCTTTTGAAAAGAATGCAATGTTTATAAAACGTATCATATAGAGGTCAATACCTCGCAATGAAATCGATGAATGATGTACTACGTCTAAAGCGATATGGGCGGGTCATCACAGTAGGTCAGGAGGATCGACCGCGCTTTGAGCCGTATCATTACCATATGGGGGATTTTCCCGGGCAGGATAGGTGGTTCGCTGAGGCTGCTATCTTTCAGAATCTGGGTCATTTCATGCATTATGCAGGCAGACAGCTTAATGCCCCACCATATCCTCACGAATATCCGTTGATGTTCGCCCAAAGAGACCCTCGAGGTGCAGGGCCTATCCATCAGTATCCACGACCTTCATCTCCTCCTCAGTATTATTACACCCAGTGCACGGTCATTCTATCTCCTCCAAGGGAATAGAGCACAGGGGCCAAGGATTTGGTCAGCAACATTTTTGGCCGAACCCGCGTCAGCACCCACAGAGACACATACACCGATGCTCAGACCAATGTATGGGATCAGGCTGCGAGCCAGTATATGACTGAGGATATTACACAGGGTATGGGAGGAATGGGTATGAACATGGATTGGGGTAGAGATCTGGAACAAGGACAGGGATGGCGTGCGGGGCCTATGATTCACACCAGTACTTCATCGCTCACATGACTACTTGCACGTTCAGACGAGGTTCATTTCAGGATATCTTCGGGCATGAACACATCGAAATTAGCACGATAGTTCACCACCGACGAGGAGATGATCGATGAGGGGCAATCAGCTTTAAGAAACCCAACGCGGCCCCGCACGAGCGTATCATATTCTCTCCCCTACCATCCAGATCAGCCATGACTTTTCCTATCTCTCTGCTCTATTTTATGATTGCTTATGATCCTATGACACATTATGACATTATTACTTTATTACTATACGCCCAATCTTGGGCGTAACTACTTTTATGTTTTAGTTTGTATGATAATTGGTAGAATAAAATGGATGAATAAACGTCACAAACAAACGACGATCGAGACCATATAAGATGGGAGCACGACCTGGAGCAAGGACGCACTGAACGAGAATGGCGCCAGCACGAGATTAGAAAAAAACCATAATCGGTGAACCATCCATACACGCCTTGCGACAATAGAGGAGTACTACGTCCTCACCACTTTTTCAATAGAATATACGCAAAATATTAGACCATTTTAAACACTAAGTGTGGGATTAACAACCCCATCAACATAAACTTTTAATAACAAAATATCTTTTTCAAAACCTAAGTGTGGGATACGCCGTATCCTTAACATTGAGGACAATGTTATTTTAAAGTGTGGGATAACAAATATTGCACATAATGATTCTCGTAAAATCCTCAAGTGTTTATAAACTAAATTTTTCACAAAATTTAAAACTTTTGGACTTTAAAACACTTAAGATTACAAAATTCTATAAATAATCAAAAAGTTTTTGCTACAACATAGACAAAGGGTAAAACAAGGTCAAAACTTTTTGCGAAAAACCAAACCAAAGGTGCAATTCGACCCATTATAATTGATGTGAGGTACCCCCAAAAAGGCCTGACAAGCACTCATTTTTAGTGCTTCACTATATTTCCGTTGAGTGCGCCGATGTTAGCATCTCTGAATCAGAACTTGTTCTTGATCTACATTTCGGAATCACACCTTTTGATGAGAACTACTAAGTTAGAAACATCAGCTATTCATGAAGACAAAACACACCCATCAAATACCTTCATTGTCATTTTCAATCCAAGCCACCACAAATCCATCTACCGTAACATATTCGTTTCATTCACTTCATAAATAAAGAAATAAATCCTAACGAAATCATCACTTCCAGAAAATCTTCTATGAAGCCGCATTTGGAAAATGCGAGCATCCATGCCAAATATCAAAGAGACCGCCAATAAAAGGAGACCTCGAAGAGAAAAGCAAAAGATGCTCGCCAAAAGAAAATATATATTTAAATAAAGGTTCTGAGAAAAGGAGCGGAACTAAAAAAAATATTCGAGAAAAGAACTCCTGGCTTTCAAAAAGAAGGATGCTCAACCTGAAACTCCCAGAAAAAAGCTGAAGGGATTATCAAAAATCGATCCTTAAAAGAACTCCTAGCTATCAAACCCTTTACACCCCCAAAACCTCCAAATCACCATCTCTTCACGATATAAGCTGAGTCTATAACTGAAAATTCTCTCAAATAAGTGATGGAGATTTGAGTCTTGATCAAGCCTATGACGAAGAATGCAAACATGACTGCCTAAGAGCGATTTCATTTCTTAGAACTATAGGACACACGAAACACTTTAATGAATTGAGTGACCAGAGTGAGATAGCCTCAGTTATGTAACCTCCTCTCATGCTTGCGGAAAAGGGTTTGGTGAAAGGACCCGTTCATATACATTATAAACGATTCACAATAGTTGATTACATCACGAGGTATTTGACCTCTAAATGATACATTTTACAAACATTGCATTCATTTTTTTTTAAAAGACAAACTTTCATTACAACGAAAGTTGACAGCCATGCATACTATCTCATAATATATCCAAACTAAAAATGACTTATCATCAATCTTGATGAACTCAATGACTCGAATGCAATGTATTTTGAAATATGCCATGAATGTCTCCAAGTAATATATTTAAAATGAGCAAATGCACAGCGGAAGATTTCTTTAATACCTAAGAATAAACATGCTTTAAAGTGTCAACCAAAAGGTTGGTGAGTTCATTAGTTTATCATAATCAATCATTTCCAATTATATAATAGACCACAAGATACTCATATTTAGAAAACAATATGTGCAGGTCTACTCCTGTTGTAAAATCATTCATATGAAGAACACCGGAATCTTTCAAACAACTCACCAACGGTAGCTAATGCGTGCGTGCAATGCAAAATCATCTCACCGTGGTAGTTAATACAATATAATTTTTACAACGGGAGCTAATGCGTGCGTGCAATGCAAAATCATCTCTACGAGGGTAGCTAAAACGGGAGCTAATGCATGCGTGCAATGACAAAATCATCTCTCCGTTACTAACTACAAAATCAAATACAATACAATACAATACATCGGGAGCTATTGAGTGCGTGCAATGACAAAATCATCTCACCGATGGTCGATAATACAATCTTTATAGAAATCGAACCTCTGAATCTAAATAATTCTATCATAGAATGTAGTTTTGAATATTTGTGTCTATTTCGTCAAACGTTTATAAAAGCAATTCATGTATTCTCAGTTCAAAAATATATCTCAAAGCATTTAGTAAAACATGTTATAAACACAACGCATGTATCCCCAGTCCCAAAAATGTAAAGAGTAAAAGGGATCAAATGAAACTCACAATACTGTATTTCGTAGCAATTATGTATATGACGGCATTGAACAAGTGCAGGGTTGGCCTCGGATTCACGAACCCTTAAAATCCTTTTTCTAAAAGAATTGCCACGAAACCGGGCTCGAACCCGCGACCTCTCGCTTAACTCAAATACTCCTTAACCACTCCTTAAATTCCATCTTCCTGATTTAAGCTATAATTTAATTATATGTAATCCGTTTTCTGTTTCACTTTCTTCATCAAATCTTACATCATATATCATTATTGTAACACACCCCATGGCAGCAGCTCAACAATGAAGTGGCTAGCTGAATCTCGGCCCAGATAGAAGCCCAACAAGGTAAACGGCCCAACAGCAAGCATAAGCCCAACAACTTCTCTTAATAATAAAAAAAATATTGTAGTGGCTTGGGTTCGAACTCAGGACCTCTCGTTCCCCACCAACACCCTAAACCATTCTACCATTCATGATTTTCTGAGATCATACGAAATCTAATATACTTAACCCCTCTATTGTCTATTTCCATTTCTTCTCCTTATTCACAAAACCAAGAACTATTCCTTATCTTCTTCACTTAATCAACTATCAAAATCATTTTCTGTGTACTTCTCCTTCTTCAACAATAAATCGACATTATTCATCACCCTATATTTTCATCATACACGTGATCATCATCTTCCATTTCATCGTTACTAACATCACGATCATCATCATCTCATAATTGCATCATTATCAACTTTCATTATCATCACCACCATCCGTAACCATCATAAATCATAACAGTCACCATAACCTCATCATCATCATGTAGGTTTCATCATACAACATCATCTTCTTCATGGAATCATCATCGACAACCATCTCTTCAGCTCGTCACTACCATTATCATCTCTATCATCTTCAATCTTTCTAATCATTATTCTATCGTCACCTTCGTCAATCATTAGCGTATCATCTGTCATCATTTCACAGCATCATCATCGTTGTTCATCATAATAACTTTCACTGTTTATCGTCTTCTTCGACGTATCATCATAATCGTGTAATCGTCAACATCGTTCATAATGGTTGTGCAGAAACAGTAACAATATAGTAGTTGAAGCAATGGTGGTGGCAGCTGCAAAATTCGCGATGGTTTATGATGGTGTTTGGGTTCGATGTGATGGCGATTGTCAACGGCTGTAATGATGAAAATATTAACAGTAAGCGAAGTTGGTGCCAAGGAACTAGGTTCAAAGGTGGTGGGGATTTTTACGGAGGTGGCAGTGGTTGTTGATGATGGTTCACGAAAAAAAATGAACAAGAAAGAAGGAGGAGAGGAAGAGAGACATAGATAGAGAGTGATGATGATGGCGGTTGTTATGGGGTTTCATGTTGGTAGTCGACGGTTGCAGAGGGTGGTGATTATTGGGTTCTTCGAACAAGAGAACAAGAGTGTGTTGGGTCACGGTTTGCAACAGCATGATAGCTGCGATTTGCAACTATTTTGATCAACTAAAACATAGAGACAAAAGTGGATGCAAGCTGTAGAAGTAGAAGAGAGAGATATAGAGAGAGAAAGAGAGAGAGAGAGAGAGAGAGAGAGAGGGGTGGTGTTGCGGTGGTTCTCGATGGTGATGGCGGATGGTGTGATGGAGAAGAAAGAACAAGAAGAAGGTGGGTGTGTGGTGCATTCCTAAATCTTAATCTCTGTATATGCATATATAGATATATAAAGTTATATAATATATATAATATAATAATAATTATAATAAATATAATAATAACAACATGTATCAATTGAGATTGAATCGTGAACAGGAAATAGTAGCAGCCATCATAATTGTATTCTTATGCCGATAGTTTTCTCGGACCGTGTATCGTGCGAAATCAGTGGCGGATAAAAGTGTTCAGAAAAATCTCATATTTTTAAATTAACTATATTTATTTATTTTGGTTATTATGGTATAAAATTCGATCACTAATTTGTTAAATAAAAATTACATCAACTGTCCCTCTCATTTCTGGGTAAAATACAAAAAGTTCTAAAATTTGATAACTAGGTCCTAAATACATTTTTAGTAAGCCTAAAATTTATAGAACTCATTTTCGAATCACCGTTTATTCTAAAATCATATAAGTTCGAATTAAACTTCTCTAAATAATAATCAAAACGTCCAACGAGTATTACAATTATTAAATAATTATATTTGATATACTCTATATATATATATATATATATATATATATATATATATATATATATATATATATATATATATATTTATTTATTTATTTATTTATTTATTTATTTTAATAACAATTTAATTATACTGTTTATTATTTTATATATTTTCAGTTCTAGCGATTAAATCGTATATTATTATTTTTAGTTATTATATATATATATATATATATATATATATATATATATATATATATATATATATATATATATATATATATATATATATATATATATATATATATATATATATATATATATATATTTATATTTATTTATATCACATTTATTTACAATTAATGGTTCGTGAATCGTCGGAGATAGTTGAAGGTCAAATGAATATATGAAACAGTTCAAAATTTTCGAGACTCAACATTACAACTTTGCTTATCTTGTCGAAATTATATAAATATTAAGTTTAAATTTGGTCGGAAATTTCTGGGTCGTCACATTTGGGAATAACAAAAAGAAATAAACCAAGTTTTTGCTCCCGCATCTTGCGAAACAAAGATCACTTGATCACTACGAATAAAAATCTCCAGTGCTAAAAGCTCGAAAGTTTGCTTGAGGACAAGCAAAGTCTAAGTGTGAGATATTTGATATCGGCTAAAAAGTCACATTTTTACCCTCGATATTGAGTCTCAAAAGCATAAATTTCCAAACTTTGTCGGAAAAATAATCGTTTTTCAGTTAAATTTGTAGATTAAGTAATTACGAAGACGATGCAAAAAGAATCAAGAGAATCGGAGCTAAAACGAAGATTCTAGAGCAAAAACGGCGAAAGACAAGAAATCAAGTTACGACCCAGGAAATAGGATGACCAGGGCAGGCCAAACGGCCTGCCACTATGGGAAACGGCCTGCCACACGGCCTAGACAAACGGGCTGACTGGTCAAACGGGCCTTACAAATGGTCCGCCAAACGGCCTGCCAGTCGTTTGCAGACTTTTTTCATTTATATTTAAAGGCTTTTTGTCATCCAGAGGGAGTTGGGATATCTGTCTTAGCCAGAATCTTCAAAGCCTAAACTCTTAGTGAAAAATCAGTTAGATTCATAGCCCAGTTGATTGAGGTTTAGTGTTTATTCTAAGAAGTTAGACTCTTGTGATAATTCCCCATCAGAATTTTATTCTTCATACCTATCCATTTTTATCTTTATAGTTATATTATTATTAGTATTTAATCTTAATCTATCACCACTTGTCACTAGGGTTAACTATGTAGGCACTTTTATCCTACATTACTGAGAAAACATACAAAAAAATGAACCTGAGTTATATTTACCACTTACTCGTTAAAAGGAAGACAAGTAGGTGAATTATAGCTAGGAAACCCGAGCTAAATATAAATAATAAAGCCACTACTCCCTTGTGGTAACTGATTTTGACGTGTTACGACCTAATGACAACGCACAAATAATGTAGCGACCTGACAAAATCGTCATTGACGGCGCCGTTAACTTAGGTCCCATTACGTGGTCATAGTCCCTAATTAAGACACGTTTGACCAAAATTATGTCGCATTCATTTGAAACGTACAAGACTTACAAAGTTTAGTTACTAAACGGTTCAACAACAAGTTTAAGTTTACAAAAGTATTGAAGTATAATTGAAATGACTTGCGACATAATAAGTTGAAAATCACGGTTGCTATAAATAGCGTAAGTATGTAAGCTTCAAGTTTGAATCCAAAGGTGCTATCACTAGCGTATGCATGTATGCTTGACCTCAAGCAAGTAATCAAAGTATGCGGAAGCATGTATCAAGTAGCCAAGTATGAACCTGAGAAACATATAGAAAACTGTCAACGAAAAACGTTGGTGAAATCATAGGTGTTTGTAAACGTTGTTTTTGAACCACAATATTTTGTATAGTTGATTATCCAAATCGTTTGTATTCCAAAATAAGTTCGCGAGTACCCAATTATCAAGACTTAACTGTTTTGCACCCTGTTACGTAGTGTTAGAACATACACTGAACCCAAAAATATATTTCATCTGCTAACGGTAGCGAACCGTCCGAATGAGGCTCGTCAAACCCATGTGATCACATAATATAAGTTCTCGCTTACACCCTGCAAGTGTAACTAATGATAATCGAATTGAGGCTTTTTGTTCTAACTCGCTGTGGAATGTTTGTTTCCGTACTTGTGTTCAAAGTATAAAAGTATGTAGTATAAAACTGTATATGTTTTTCATCCCATGATTTAAAAGTATAAAAGTTGTTGAAAGATGGGACTATGATCTCACCTCGAGTGCACGAGTATAAATGTACTTCACAAAGTAAACGTGTGCATGAAAGTTTCTTAGCCTCGACCTAAACAAGTAAGTTGTATCAATTAACCGGTTAGACACAAGGTCTGGCGAAATGTGTTCAATTAGTCCTATGGCTCGTTACGACTCGAATATACAGCATGTGAATCACGTTGTCAAGTTTCATGCAAGAATCAAGTATAAAAGAACGTTAGAACGATTGAAAAAGTGTTTGGTTAAGTTTGACTAAAAGTCAAACTTTGTCAAAGTCAACGAAAAAGTCAACGGGGTCGGGTCGGGTCCCGAACTATTTTTCTGGGGTTTTTAATCATATACAAGCATGTTGGCCAAGTTTCATGTTGATCGGGGGTGCGTAGCATAGTTAAAATTAATCGAAAATGTGTATTTTTGAACAGCAGGGGCCCGGAGCGGCGCTCCAGGACCCTGACCGGCGCTCAGTGTAGCTGTCCAGCAAGTCTGGCAGTTTTTGAACACTCAAGCACGAATCCAACTTCAAACAATCATAACTTATGAACCGTAAACATTCAAAACACGTATCTTATATCGTTGGAAAGGTATTTTGACAAGGAATACAACTAAACACATTTCATAAATCAAATCCATCGTTAACAACAATGAAAACCTCAATAAATGATCGTTAAATGTTCATAATCAAAGTTTCAAGTTCATAAAACGCATTTCTTGACTCGGGAATCCAATTTACACATACGATACGCCGTTTTGAAGGTAATGAAACATACAATACAACTATACACTTACTAACAACATTTCATAGCATTCAATGCGTCAAAAGTTCGTTTTAAATCTATTAAACCCTAACCAAGAATCATGAAATCAATAATCATGTTAATGTGAGATTTTCATATCATCCAACATACCAATTTGAAACATATAAAGTAACTAACTCTTTAAACACATAAACAATAACATCTAAACACATATCATAATCCAAAATCAAAGATTTAACAAACCCATTTCAAGTGTTCATGCTAGTTACTCAAAACAAACAAATCGAGCAAACTAATCACATATTCATGTTAGACTCGAGCCATAGACACTAACTAACACAATTTCAAGTCAAAAACACGAATTAGAGAAATCTAGAGTTTTAGAAATGTTACCTAAACGAGATGAAATTGGTATCAAATTGTAGAGGATGAAGAGAGGATTCCAAATATGTAATTTGTTTTGATGTAAACTTCCTTGAAATGATTTAGATGATGAATGAATGATTTACGTGTTTGAGTTCAAAAATGGAAGTAGAGAAAGAGAGAAAGAGATGAGGAGGTGAAAATGGAATGAGTGGTGGAAAGAGTGGGTTGACTAGTTGACCTAGTCAACTAGTTTTCCCACTTGGCAACTTCGGTCCCTCAAGTTTGTAAGCGGGTGCGTGAATTAACCGAGCGAATATTTTAAAACGCTAGAGTAAATGAGAGATGTTATAATCAAATAACGGAAATATTACGAACGTTAGTTAGCGAAAAATGCGAATTTAGATAACGAAAGATATTATCTAAAAAAAATACGGTGTTAAAAATAAATTTAACGGAAAAATGCGGGATGTTACATTACCCACACCTTAAAAGAAATTTCGTCCCGAAATTTAGTTGGAAGTAGTAGTCGTTGTTTCTTCCTCGAGATCTTGCGTTGTCAATTCTACGGTTAAGTGAAGGTACTTCCTTGGGTATTTCAACGAACTTCGACAGTCGGGATTTTACGTTGTTTAAAATTTTGGTTTCACGATCTATAATTTTAACCGGTTCTCCTAGGAAGTGGAGTTTGTCATCGATAGTAAGTTCATCAAAAGGAATAACAAGTTCTTGTTCGGCAAGACATTTCTTTAAGTTTGATACATGGAATGTAGGATGAACGGAGAATCAAATGAGTCGGAAAATCTAAACGGTATGCATTGGGTCCAATACGCCCCAAGATTTCAAAAGGATCAAAATATCGATGATTTAGCTTTCTACGTTTCCCGAAACGGATTACACCTTTTCAAGGTGCGACCTTTAACATTACGAGGCCGCCTACTTTAAATTCGAGATGTTTACGTCTAACATTGGCATAGCTCTTTTGGTGACTACAAACCGTCTTGAGCCTTTCTTGGATTTGAACGATCTTAACGGTTACTTCATGAATGAGTTCGATTCCGGTAGTTTCCTTGTCGCCTACTTCGGCCCAACAATTAAGAGAATGACAATTGCGGCTATATAGAGTTTCTAAATTTGCGGCGTTAATACACGAATGAAAATTATTGTAGTAAGAGAATTCGGCTAAAGGCAAGTACTTTTCTCAAGTAAATTTGAAGTTGATAACACAAACTCATATTATGGTTTCCAAGGTTTGAATCGTATGTTTGTTTGGTCCGTCAGTTTGTGATTGATACGCCATGCTCATGTCTAAACGTGGTCCCGAGGCTTTTTGTAGGGCACTCCGAAATCTAGAAGTGAAACGAGGATCTCGATCCGAAACGAGGTACATTTCTTTAAGGTATATTGAACAGGTTCGTTAGGACATGAAAACGTTAGTTAGAACAAGTTTCTCAAGAAATTCGCGCCGCGAAGGATTTATCAGTTTCCGAAAACGTTCGTTAGGACTATTCACCTTCGTGGCGAATGTTAGTATAATGTGAAGAGTCTCTCTCTCCATTGAGAATCTAAATAAAATATTTCCTTAAACGGAAGTATGAGTGTGATGCGAGAGAAGTTTCCGCCTCGATGTGAGCATAACAAGCATATTGTAGTTCGTCGATAAAACTGTGCGAGAACAAGATAGTATACACGTGTAACATATGTTTGAAGTCGAAAGAATTTGTCGTTCATTCGGTAGCATAAATATGGTTCGACAATAATCGAAGGTGTGTCCCTAGTATGGTTGTTATCAGTATTCTCGGAGTTTTCGGATATCCAACAAGAAAAATGAAGTCATGTACATGGCACGTGGTGGTGATTAGGTTGATCGAGTCCAATCACCATCACGAGTCATTAGAACTTTGGTATGACTTACTATAATATAACCACGTTGATCGTGTGTCGTTATATTATAATAACTCATACCTCCATTCCCACATCACTCCATAGATTCAAGTTCATATAATCGTGAAGATTTAAAATGTACAAAGTATAGAGACATCACTAACGTGACTCGTATTGAATCGAAAGAATTAGTGCAACTCTAAAGAAGCGTTCCCCGAAGGAAGGGTACAATGATTGTTCACGTTAAATGCGGTTCAAGGCAAACAATAATGTATTCCGGTACGAGAAGTGTAACGAATCATGATAACGAGTAGTACGTAACCGTAATGATAAGTAGCGATGATGATACTCACCTAGAGTAGTGATGGTAGTAACAAGAAGTGGTAGGTAGTAAGGAACACCGGTGTGACACTGGTAGTAAGTTGAGACGGTGGCGAATAACAATCTGGGAGACCGAGTTCCCGAACTAGTGTGACTAATGAAGTCGTTGTCATCCTTACGCGTATGAATCTTGAATTTACGTGTGTTACTAGAAAGGGGTAGAACACGGATTCGTATGATAAAAACTTGGTACCATTAAGAAGTTTTCCTAAGAATGATTCAAGTATAAATGCACAAGTAGTCAAGTAAGTGCTATCTATAGCAAATGTATGTCAGAATGCAATGTCTAACTATCCGGTTGTAGTCTAGATTCACTAATGTGTCCTAACGACTCTGTCAGACACACTAATGCACATCCTAGTTCCCTACAACCAACGCTCTGATACCATCTGTAGCGACCCAACAAAATCATCATTGCCGGCGCCATTAACTTAGGTCCCATTACGTGGTCATAGTCCCTAATTGAGACACGTTTGACCAAAATTATGTCGCATTCATTTGAAACGTACAAGACTTACAAAGTTTAGTTACTAAACGGTTCGATAACAAGTTTAAGTTTACAAAAGTATTGAAGTATAATTGAAATGCCTTGCGACATAATAAGTTAAAAATCACGGTTGCTATAAATAGCGTAAGTATGTAAGCTTCAAGTTTGAATCCAAAGGTGCTATCACTAGCGTATGCATGTATGCTTGACCCCAAGCAAGTAATCAAAGTATGCGGAAGCATGTATCAAGTAGCCAAGTATGAACCTGAGAAACATATAGAAAACTGTCAACGAAAAACGTTGGTGAAATCATAGGTGTTTGTAAACGTTGTTTTTTGTAACATCCCGCCTTTTTCCATTTACTTTTCCGTTTAACTATTTAAGTTCCGTTATATGTTTATAACACATCTCGTTAATACGCGTTTGAATTATCTCGTTTAGGTAATTCCCGTACCCGTTTCCTAAGTTGAGGGACTAAAGTTGCCAAATGGAGAAAGAGATGACTAGGTCAACTAGTCAACTCTTTCCCCTCCATTCATTTTATCACCTCCCAAATAATACTTCACCTTTTTCTCTCAAAACCCTCAAACCTTCAATCATCATCCAAATTCGTTCAAGAAGGATTCGATCAAAACAAATTGCATATTTGAACTCCTCGTGATCTCCTCTTCGTTTCCATACCAATTTCATCAATTTTAGGTAACTTTCTAAAATCACTAATTCTTGTGTTCTTGAGATTTTTAAGTTATAAGGTTGTTAATTAGTGTCTATGGCTCGAGTCTAGTTTGTTTATGTGATTTGTATGCTCGTTTTTGATATTTTGATGTAACTAGTTCATATTGAAAGAATGCTTGCTTAATCTTGAGTTTTAGGTGTTCATATGTTGTTGAATGATGAAAGTTCATGTTTTAATTGTGTTCCTAACATCACTAGCTTCAAATTGGTATGTAGGTTGACATGGATTAGTTTCATATGCAAGATTGTTAAATTTGTGATTTTGGATTAGGGTTTGATGAGCTTTACATGAACTTTTGATGCGTCAAATGCTATGAGATATTGTTGTTAAGTGTTTTGTTGCAATGTGTGTTTGATTACCTTCGAAACGGCATAACATACATGTAAATTGGTTGCCCGAATCATAAAATGCGTTTTTGGAACTTAAACTTTGATTATGAATGTTTAATTACGGTTTTTGGTTGTTGTAAGTGGAAGTTTGATTGATGAAATGTACTTAGTTGTATTCCTCGTCAAAATACCTTTCCAACGATATATAATAGGCATTATAAGTGTTTGCGGGTCAAGAGTTGGGTTGGAAAAGGTTTTGGCTCGTGCATACTTGGGAAAAACAGAAACAGACCTGCACAGAGGGTGGCGCGGCGCGCCCCTACCCCGCGCGGCGCGCCAAATGGCCTGGCCAGAATTCTGTCCAACTTGGTCAATTTTTGAATAATGTTTGCTATGCTACGCACCTCCGATTCACATGTAACTTGTCCTAACATGCTCATACATGATTAAAAACCTCAGAAAAATAGTTCGGGACACGACCCGAACGTGTTGACTTTTTCGTTGACTTTGACCGACCAAGTTTGACTTTTTGTCAAACTTAATCAATTAATTATGCAATCTTTCTAACATGCTTTTATACTTGTGTCTTGCATAAAACTTGATGATTTGATTCACATGCTATATTAATCGAGTCGTATTGAGCCATAGGACTAATTGAACATCTTTGACCCTTCGTGACTATCGTTATTGATACAACCTATTTGTTTAGGTCAAGACTAGCATTGTTCTTTGCACACGTTACTTGTCGAAGTACTTTTTGGTTCGTGCATACAAGGTGAGATCATAGTCCCACTTTTACTCTTTTAACTTACTTTTGGGATGAGAAAACATAAACGATACTTTTGAACTAAGTGAACACAAGAACGGGAAAACAAACATTCTACATACGAGTTTAGAACGAAAATCCCCAATCCGATTATCATTAGTTACATCAGATGGTGTAAGCGAGAACTTATGTTATATGGCCATATGGGTTTGACAAACCCTCATTCAAACGGTTCGCTACCGTTTACGAATGAAATATATTTTCGGGAACAGTGTTGTTCTAGCACTAATTGATGGGGTATTCAACGGACGGAACGTTAAGCTTTGATAATTGGGTGCTCGTGAATATTAACTTTTAGAATGTACTATGGCTTTATCGATGTTGCAAATCTTGTGGTTCAACTTACTATTACTCATTTACTTATTTAAACCTATGATTTCACCAACGTTTTCGTTGACAGATTCTCTATGTTTTTCTCAGGTCCTTGAACTTAGGTGATACATGCTTCCGCTCATACTATTTGATACTTGCATTGGATGTCGAGTATACTTGCTTACGTGGAACGTCTTTTTGACTACTTTTAATCGTGTCGCACGTGTTTTATACAAACTTTAAACATTGTTATGTACTTGTTATGGAAATTACTTTTGTAAACTTTGAAACACCCTTATTTATGAAATGAATGCGACATACTTTTCGGTCAAACTTTGCTATAAAGACTTACGACCATGTAATGGGACCATACGCAGTTGACGCCGTCATTTGACGATTTGTCGGGGTCGCTACAAGTGGTATCAGAGCCTTGGTTGTAGGGATTTAGAGTTCATTGGTGTCAACCCCGAGTCTTAGGGTACATTGGTGAGTCTAGACTACAACCGGCATATAGACTTGACGTAGGAATTACTTGACTATTTGTGCATTTATACTCGAACTCTCTTACTCATATCTACTCTTATCCTATCTAAATCTTGCGTTGTATAATTTAATTGACACGCCACCTTGACTATATGATGTAATGTCGAATGCACATATGAATTAGGGTAATATAATTCCCGGAAATTATATTACGGTGACTCATATGAACATACCGACATTATGACATAAAGAATTTAAGGCGGGTCAAGGATAATTTTCCCTCTATCTTTATCCCATATCACGGTTAGTATTATTTAGAATACTAACCAACGGTATTATTTTGTTTTGAAGGAACAATGGCTCCTCGTCGTGTACGCCGCAATGAAACTCCCGAACAAGCTCTCGAACGGATGATAGCTACCGCCGTAGATGCGGCCATGGCCGGTCACTCTTCCAACAACAATAACAATAACAACAACCACAACAACAACAACAACAACAATGGGGCCGGTAACTCAAACGAGGGATGCTCCTACAAAGCTTTCATGGGGTGCAAACCTCACACTTATGATGGAACCGGTGGACCGGTTGTGCTTACTCGTTGGTTTGAACAAACCGAGGCCGTCTTTAGCATAAGCGGTTGTCGGGATCAAGACAAGGTCAAATACTCCACCCACACGTTCTCCGGTGTTGCTCTCACTTGGTGGAACACCTATGTTCAATCGGTGGGTACCGATGAAGCTCATGCCCTCTCTTGGGCCGATTTGAAGGAAAAGATGATTGTCGAATACTTTCCGCGCGAAGAAACCCGAAAGCTCGAGGAAGAACTAAGAGCTTTGAAAGCGGTCGGAAACGATCTTAAGGCTTATAATCAACGCTTCGCCGAACTATCCTTGATGTGTCCTAATCTTGTTAACCCCGAATCTCAAAGGATTGAGCTCTACATGCTCGGTCTTCCAAAAAGCATCAAACAAGGGGTGATGTCATCCAAACCCACTACTCATCAAGCCGCTATGAACATGGCTCGCCAATTAATTGAAACGGTTGACGAAATCGTAGTACCGGCTCCTAAGGCCGCGGACAAGTCGGGTGGCAACAAAAGGAAATGGGAAGCCACTCCATCAACTAACTACAACAACAACACCTTCACCAAAAAGCCCTTCAACAACGACGGCAAGAAGGGTTATGTCAGAAACTTACCTTTGTGCAACAAGTGCCACAAACATCATTACGGCGAATGTAACAAGCTAATTTGTCACCGTTTCCAAGGAGTTGGTCATAGGGCCAACAATTGCACAAGCACCGCCCCCGTCGCTCGAAAGGGGCCCAATCCTCCAAAAACGGTCACTTGTTACGAATGTGGCCAAACGGGCCATTATAAGAACGAATGCCCGAAAAAGAAAACCAACCCCAACAACCGAGGCCGAGCCTTTAACATCAACACCGAGGAAGCCCGAGATGACAACGAACTAGTCACGGGTACGTTTCTTCTCAACAACTCTTATGTTACTTGCTTATTCGATTCGGGTGCCGATAAATGTTTTGTGTCCAAGACTTTAGCTCCTACCCTTTGCACTCCACCACACCCTTTAGATACTACTTATTCCATTGAAGTGGCCGACGGAAAACTCTTAAGTGCCGACACATACTACCGGGGGTGTACTTTGAAAATTTTGGGTAAGGAATTTGAAATTGACTTGATACCCATGGAACTAGGAAGCTTTGATATAATAATCGGTATGAATTGGTTAGTCAAAACGAAATCTCACATTCTTTGTGATCTTAACGCAATCCGAATTCCTATCGAGAATGGTGAACCTTTGATCGTCTATGGCGATAAGAGTTGCACCGGACTCAACCTCGTTTCGAGTATTAAAGTTAGAAAACTACTCCGTAAGGGTTGTTTTGCGATCCTTGCTCACGTTAAGAAAGTCGAGTCCGATGAGAAGCACATCGATGATGTGCCAATTGTTAGTGACTATTCCGATGTATTTCCCGACGAATTGCCGGGTCTTCCGCCTCATCGACCGGTTGAATTCCAAATCGATCTTATTCCGGGAGCCGCACCCGTAGCGCGTGCACCATATAGACTCGCTCCATCTGAAATGCAAGAATTGCAAAGTCAAATCCAAGAACTACTTGATCGTGGTTTCATCCAACCTAGCCATTCACCTTGGGGCGCTCCGATTTTGTTTGTTAAAAAGAAAGACGGATCCCTACGAATGTGCATTGATTATCGTGAACTAAATAAATTGACGGTTAAGAACCGATATCCTCTTCCTCGCATCGATGACCTCTTTGATCAACTACAAGGGTCTTGTGTATATTCGAAAATCGATCTCCGCTCGGGTTATCATCAATTGAGGGTTAAGGGGGAAGATGTCTCCAAAACCGCTTTCCGAACTCGTTATGGTAGTTATGAATTCCTTGTCATGCCATTTGGTCTCACTAACGCACCGGCGGTGTTCATGGATCTTATGAACCGCGTGTGCAAACCGTATCTCGATAAATTCGTTATTGTGTTCATTGATGACATATTGATCTATTCTAAAAATGAAGAAGAGCACGAACAACATCTCCGACTTGTGCTTGAACTTTTAAGACAAGAACAACTCTATGCCAAATTCTCCAAGTGTGAATTTTGGTTAAAGGAAGTTCAATTTCTTGGTCATGTTGTAAGTGACCAAGGTATTAAAGTCGATCCAACGAAAATCGAAGCCATTAGCAAATGGGAGACTCCTACTACTCCTACTCACATTCGTCAATTTTTGGGTCTCTCCGGGTACTATCGTAGATTCATCGAAAACTTCTCTTTGGTTGCACGTCCTCTAACCGCATTGACTCACAAGGGAAAGAAATTCATTTGGGCGACCGAACATGAATCCGCATTCCGAATCTTGAAAACGAAGCTAACCACCGCTCCTATCTTGTCACTTCCCGAAGGCAATGATGACTTTGTTGTATATTGTGATGCCTCAAAACATGGTTTTGGGTGTATATTGATGCAACGAACGAAAGTCATTGCTTATGCTTCTCGACAACTCAAAATTCATGAACGAAACTATACGACACATGATCTCGAACTCGGAGCCGTTGTCTTTGCACTTAAAATGTGGAGACACTATCTTTATGGAACCAAGAGTACTATCTTTACCGACCACAAAAGCCTCCAACACATTTTCGATCAAAAGCAACTAAACATGAGACAACGAAGGTGGATTGAAACCTTAAACGATTACGATTGCGAGCTTCGTTACCATCCCGGGAAGGCAAATGTAGTAGCCGATGCTTTAAGTCGAAAAGAAAGAGCGGTGCCTCTTCGTGTCCGAGCCTTAAACATCACCATCCACACAAACCTTAATAGCCAAATTCGGGTAGCCCAAGATGAGGCTCTCAAGGATGAAAACCTTTCACACGAGCTCTTGAACATTCTCGTCTCTCGATTCGAAATTAGGGAGACCGGACTCCGATATTACGCCGGAAGGATTTGGGTGCCTAGTTATGGGGACCTACGAAGCCTTATTTTAGATGAAGCCCATAAGTCACGATACTCGATTCACCCCGGTGCCAATAAGATGTACCACGACCTTAAACAACTATATTGGTGGCCGAACATCAAAAGGGACGTAGCTACTTATGTTTCCAAGTGTTTGACATGTTCCAAAGTCAAAGCCGAACACCAAAGACCGTCCGGACTACTTCAACAACCCGAAATCCCGCAATGGAAGTGGGAAAGGATAACGATGGATTTTATCACAAAACTACCAAAAACGACGGGCGGTTATGATACCATTTGGGTTATTGTTGACCGTCTCACCAAATCCGCACACTTCCTTGCCATGAAAGAAACGGACAAAATGGAGAAACTTGCACAACTTTACATTAAGGAGATCGTAGCCCGACACGGTGTACCTTTATCGATTATCTCCGACCGAGATGGCCGTTTCGTTTCTAGATTTTGGCGTACATTGCAAGAAGCGTTGGGAACGCGTTTAGACATGAGCACCGCATATCATCCTCAAACCGATGGACAAAGCGAACGTACAATTCAAACCTTAGAAGACATGTTACGAGCTTGCGTGGTTGATTTCGGAAAAGCTTGGGACAAGCACTTACCTCTCGCCGAGTTCTCTTATAACAATAGTTATCACGCGAGTATTAAAGCCGCACCTTTTGAAGCGCTATATGGCCGCAAATGTCGTTCACCTCTTTGTTGGGCCGAGGTAGGCGACGTGCAAATCACCGGACCCGAACTCATTCACGAAACCACCGAGAAAATCATTCAAATTCGAGATAGGCTCAGGACGGGCCGAAGTCGTCAAAAGAGCTATACCGACAAACGACGCAACGATCTTGAATTTCAAGCCGGTGACCGAGTAATGTTAAAAGTCGCACCTTGGAAGGGTGTAATCCGTTTTGGGAAACGCGGGAAGCTAAATCCGCGGTATATTGGTCCTTTCGAAATCTTGGAGCGTATTGGAACCGTTGCTTATCGTTTAGATCTTCCGCCTCAATTGAACTCCGTTCATCCTACTTTCCATGTATCCAACTTGAAAAAGTGTCTTGCCGAACCCGATATCGTCATTCCTCTCGAGGAGCTTACCATTGATGACAAACTTCATTTCGTGGAGGAACCGGTTGAAATTGTGGACACCTCCGTCAAGACATTGAAACAAAGCCGAATCCCGATTGTCAAGGTTCGTTAGAATGCCAAAAGAGGACCCGAGTTTACTTGGGAAAGACAAGATCAAATGCAAAGGAAGTATCCTCATCTATTCGTGAATTCGGAAACGCAAGATCTCGAGGAAGAAACAACGACTACTACGCCTACTTAAATTTCGGGACGAAATTTCTTTTAAGGTGTAGGTAATGTAACATCCCGCCTTTTTCCATTTACTTTTCCGTTTAACTATTTAAGTTCCGTTATATGTTTATAACACATCTCGTTAATACGCGTTTGAATTATCTCGTTTAGGTAATTCCCGTACCCGTTTCCTAAGTTGAGGGACTAAAGTTGCCAAATGGAGAAAGAGATGACTAGGTCAACTAGTCAACTCTTTCCCCTCCATTCATTTTATCACCTCCCAAATAATACTTCACCTTTTTCTCTCAAAACCCTCAAACCTTCAATCATCATCCAAATTCGTTCAAGAAGGATTCGATCAAAACAAATTGCATATTTGAACTCCTCGTGATCTCCTCTTCGTTTCCATACCAATTTCATCAATTTTAGGTAACTTTCTAAAATCACTAATTCTTGTGTTCTTGAGATTTTTAAGTTATAAGGTTGTTAATTAGTGTCTATGGCTCGAGTCTAGTTTGTTTATGTGATTTGTATGCTCGTTTTTGATATTTTGATGTAACTAGTTCATATTGAAAGAATGCTTGCTTAATCTTGAGTTTTAGGTGTTCATATGTTGTTGAATGATGAAATTCATGTTTTAATTGTGTTCCTAACATCACTAGCTTCAAATTGGTATGTAGGTTGACATGGATTAGTTTCATATGCAAGATTGTTAAATTTGTGATTTTGGATTAGGGTTTGATGAGCTTTACATGAACTTTTGATGCGTCAAATGCTATGAGATATTGTTGTTAAGTGTTTTGTTGCAATGTGTGTTTGATTACCTTCGAAACGGCATAACATACATGTAAATTGGTTGCCCGAATCATAAAATGCGTTTTTGGAACTTAAACTTTGATTATGAATGTTTAATTACGGTTTTTGGTTGTTGTAAGTGGAAGTTTGATTGATGAAATGTACTTAGTTGTATTCCTCGTCAAAATACCTTTCCAACGATATATAATAGGCATTATAAGTGTTTGCGGGTCAAGAGTTGGGTTGGAAAAGGTTTTGGCTCGTGCATACTTGGGAAAAACAGAAACAGACCTGCACAGAGGGTGGCGCGGCGCGCCCCTACCCCGCGCGGCGCGCCAAATGGCCTGGCCAGAATTCTGTCCAACTTGGTCAATTTTTGAATAATGTTTGCTATGCTACGCACCTCCGATTCACATGTAACTTGTCCTAACATGCTCATACATGATTAAAAACCTCAGAAAAATAGTTCGGGACACGACCCGAACGTGTTGACTTTTTCGTTGACTTTGACCGACCAAGTTTGACTTTTTGTCAAACTTAATCAATTAATTATGCAATCTTTCTAACATGCTTTTATACTTGTGTCTTGCATAAAACTTGATGATTTGATTCACATGCTATATTAATCGAGTCGTATTGAGCCATAGGACTAATTGAACATCTTTGACCCTTCGTGACTATCGTTATTGATACAACCTATTTGTTTAGGTCAAGACTAGCATTGTTCTTTGCACACGTTACTTGTCGAAGTACTTTTTGGTTCGTGCATACAAGGTGAGATCATAGTCCCACTTTTACTCTTTTAACTTACTTTTGGGATGAGAAAACATAAACGATACTTTTGAACTAAGTGAACACAAGAACGGGAAAACAAACATTCTACATACGAGTTTAGAACGAAAATCCCCAATCCGATTATCATTAGTTACATCAGATGGTGTAAGCGAGAACTTATGTTATATGGCCATATGGGTTTGACAAACCCTCATTCAAACGGTTCGCTACCGTTTACGAATGAAATATATTTTCGGGAACAGTATTGTTCTAGCACTAATTGATGGGGTATTCAACGGACGGAACGTTAAGCTTTGATAATTGGGTGCTCGTGAATATTAACTTTTAGAATGTACTATGGCTTTATCGATGTTGCAAATCTTGTGGTTCAACTTACTATTACTCATTTACTTATTTAAACCTATGATTTCACCAACGTTTTCGTTGACAGATTCTCTATGTTTTTCTCAGGTCCTTGAACTTAGGTGATACATGCTTCCGCTCATACTATTTGATACTTGCATTGGATGTCGAGTATACTTGCTTACGTGGAACGTCTTTTTGACTACTTTTAATCGTGTCGCACGTGTTTCATACAAACTTTAAACATTGTTATGTACTTGTTATGGAAATTACTTTTGTAAACTTTGAAACACCCTTATTTATGAAATGAATGCGACATACTTTTCGGTCAAACTTTGCTATAAAGACTTACGACCATGTAATGGGACCATACGCAGTTGACGCCATCATTTGACGATTTGTCGGGGTCGCTACATTTTTGAACCACAAGATTTTGTATAGTTGATTATCCAAATCGTTTGTATTCCAAAATAAGTTCGCGAGTACCCAATTATCAAGACTTAACTGTTTTGCACCCTGTTACGTAGTGTTAGAACATACACTAAACCCAAAAATATATTTCATCCGCTAACGGTAGCGAACCGTCCGAATGAGGTTCGTCAAGCCCATGTGATCACATAATATAAGTTCTCGCTTACACCCTTCAAGTGTAACTAATGATAATCGAATTGAGGCTTTTTGTTCTAACTCGCTGTGGAATGTTTGTTTCCGTACTTGTGTTCAAAGTATAAAAGTATGTAGTATAAAACTGTATATGTTTTTCATCCCATGATTTAAAAGTATAAAAGTTGTTGAAAGATGGGACTATGATCTCACCTCGAGTGCACGAGTATAAATGTACGTCACAAAGTAAACGTGTGCATGAAATTTTCTTAGCCTCGACCTAAACAAGTAATTGTATCAATTAACCGGTTACGACACAAGGTCGGGCGAAATGTGTTCAATTAGTCCTATGGCTCGTTACGACTCGAATATATAGCATGTGAATCACGTTGTCAAGTTTCATGCAAGAATCAAGTATAAAAGCACGTTAGAACGATCTCAAAAGTGTTTGGTTAAGATTGACTAAAAGTCAAACTTGGTCAAAGTCAACGAAAAAGTCAACGGGGTCGGGTCCCGAACTATTTTTCTGGGGTTTTTAATCATATACAAGCATTTTGGCCAAGTTTCATGTTGATCGGGGGTGCGTAGCATAGTTAGAATTAATCGAAAATGTTTATTTTTGGACAGCAGGGGCCTGGTGCGGCGCTCCAGGACCCTGAGCGGCGCTCAGTATAGCTGTTCAGCAAGTCTGGCAGTTTTTGAACACTCAAGCACGAATCCAACTTCAAACAATCATAACTTATGAACCGTAAACATTCAAAACACGTATTTTATATCGTTGGAAAGGTATTTTGACAAGGAATACAACTAAACACATTTCATAAATCAAATCCATCATTAACAACAATGAAAACCTCAATAAATGATCTTTAAATGTTCATAATCAAAGTTTCAAGTTCATAAAACGCATTTCTTGACTGGGGAATCCAATTTACACATACGATACGCCGTTTTGAAGGTAATGAAACATACAATACAACTAAACACTTACTAACAACATTTCATAGCATTCAATACGTTAAAAGTTCATTTTAAGTCTATCAAACCCTAACCAAGAATCATGAAATCAATAATCATGTTAATGTGAGATTTTCATGTCATCCAACATACCAATTTGAAGCATATGAAGTAACTAACTCTTTAAACACATAAACAATAACATCTAAGCACATATCATCATCCAAAATCAAAGATTTAACAAACCCATTTCAAGTGTTCATGCTAGTTACTCAAAACAAACAAATCGAGCAAACTAATCACATATTCATGTTAGACTCGAGCCATAGACACTAACTAACACCATTTCAAGTCAAAAACACGAATTAGAGAAATCTAGAGTTTTAGAAATGTTACCCAAACGAGATGAAATTGGTATCAAATTGTAGATGATGAAGAGAGGATTCCAAATATGTAATTTGTTTTGATGTAAACTTCCTTGAAATGATTTAGATGATGAATGAATGATTTGGGGGTTTGAGTTCAAAAATGGAAGTAGAGAAAGAGTGAAAGAGATGAGGTGGTGAAAATGGAATGAGTGGTGGAAAGAGTGGGTTGACTAGTTGACCTAGTCAACTAGTTTGCCTACTTGGCAACTTCGGTCCCTCAAGTTTGTAAGCGGGTGCGTGAATTAACCGAGCGAATATTTTAAAATGCTAGAGTAAACGAGAGATGTTACGGAAATATTACGAACGTTAGTTAGCGAAAGATGCTAATTTAGATAACGAAAGATATTATCTAAAAAAAAAGACGGTGTTAAAAATAAATTTAACGGAAAAATGTGGGATGTTACATTAACCACACCTTAAAAGAAATTTCGTCCCGAAATTTAGTTGAAAGTAGTAGTCGTTGTTTCTTCCTCGAGATCTTGCGTTGTCAATTCTATGGTTAAGTGAAGGTACTTCCTTGGGTATTTCAACGAACTTCGACAGTCGGGATTTTACGTTGTTTAAAAGTTTGGTTTCATGATTTATAATTTCAACCGGTTCTCCTAGGAAGTGGAGTTTGTCATCGATAGTAAGTTCATCAAAAGGAATAACAAGTTCTTGTTCGGCAAGACATTTCTTTAAGTTTGATACATGGAATGTAGGATGAACGGAGACTCAAATGAGTCGGAAAATCTAAACGGTATGCATCGGGTCCAATACGCCCCAAGATTTCAAAAGGATCAAAATATCGCGGATTTAGCTTTCTACGTTTCCCGAAACGGATTACACCTTTTCAAGGTGCGACCTTTAACATTACGCGGCCGCCTACTTAGAATTCGAGATGTTTACATCTAACATTGGCATAGCTCTTTTGGCGACTACGAACCGTCTTGAGCCTTTCTTGGATTTGAACGATCTTAACGGTTACTTCATGAATGAGTTCGATTCCGGTGGTTTGCTTGTCGCCTACTTCGGCCTAACAATTAAGAGAACGACAATTGCGTCTATATAGAGTTTCGAAAGGTGCGGCGTTAATACACGAATGAAAATTATTGTAGTAAGAGAATTCGGCTAAAGGCAAGTATTTTTCTCAAGTAAATTTGAAGTTGATAACACAAACTCGTATTATGGTTTTCAAGGTTTGAATCGTATGTTTGTTTGGTCCGTCGGTTTGTGATTGATACGTCGTGCTCATATCTAAACGTGGTCCCGAGGCTTTTTGTAAGGCACTCCGAAATCTAGAAGTGAAACGAGGATCTCGATCCGAAACGAGGTACATTTCTTTAAGGCATATTGAACAGGTTCGTTTGGACTTGAATTACCGATTAATCCTTCTAAAGTCCCGATTAATCTCCGAATTACCGATTAATCTTTCTAAAGTCCCGAGGAATTAATCCCCGAATAGCGAATTTTGCAACCTTGATGACGATTGAAACTCCGATCAAACTTCTGATGGTTATGATCCCTTTTTAATACTCCGTAAGAGTTTCTAAGTATATTCCTTTGAAGCCTTTCAATAAAAAATTATATTTCTTTGAAAACTCAGATGACAAATGTTTACGGAGTATGTTATTTTTATTTATTTATTTATCGTATTTAATATTTAATAATAATTTAAAATTAGTTAAAGTTTGAAATAGAGTGTAAGATAGTGAGGTTTTAGTGAAAGGAATGTGAAAGAAATCTAATGTGACGCTGTTATGAAGGAGAGAAGTTCAGTGAAAATGAAGTGGGATAAAAAGTGGCATAAGTGTTTTTGTAAGAAGTACAAGTGTTTTTTTAGTATTTTCAGAATCACTATATTCTCTTGAATGACCCAAACGAAAAGAATTAGAGTTCGGAGACAAATATATATAAATTGACACGTTGTAAACGTCATGTGATGCTACCCATATTTTCACGGCGATTGGTCATCCACGTGTCCTACGACGGTACATATGACAACGTATTTGGACCCTCCACCAACATTTCTTCCTTGCTTTAGGCACTCTAGAGGCTAGGGACATAGGCCGTACCAGTAATGTTGCACCACGTGTTAGCTTATATAAGTTTGAGATGATATATAAATCGAAAAAGTAGGTGTTAGAACATTTTTAAGGTAAGCTTGGCGCGTGTTGTTGAGTAGGGTGGGGTGTTTGATGAGCGTGCTGTCAGACTGCTGTATAATGGGTGGCGTGCTGAGTGACGTGCTGGGGGTATTTTTTTTTATTTATTTTTCACTTTTTTTTCATTTTTCTTTCATTTTATTGATTTTAATTGCTTTTATATTATTATTTTGTAAATTATAAAAAAACAAATAAATTTAATAAAATACACTAAAATTCAAATAAAAAAAAAAGACGATTACATTAAAAATTAAAGAGTCCTAAATTACTTTTTTTAAAATTCCTAAAAATGAAAAATACATTAATAAAGACGATACGATTAAAAAAAAGTCCTAAACTAATAAATAGAATCCTGACTCACGTAACTTTCTTCAAGGCTACTCAAATCGGAGGCTTCCGAATTAACCGGAGAAATGCCTATGTTGACAAGATACAAGACAATTCGACATGGTCGTGTCCTGGCTCGCTCTTTTTGCGCATCTCATTGCTCATCCGTAAACAAGAACTTCAATATTTGCCCCTCTTCGTCAAAATACATTATTTGTGTGAATACGTATGGTGTTTCTTTTTTGAGAAACTTTGACAGCTTCGTCCAATCTTCAATATCGAAAACGTCGACATCTTCAAATGATTTTTTTCCCCGTTTACGTATGAATTCCAGTAGTACTCAGCTCGGCCCCCGTAGTGAACGTCAAGAGAAACTTTGTTCGAATTCATTGTGTTTAAAAATGCAGAGGTGTATATGTGTATATGTGTGTGTTGTGTGTGTGATTGTGTATGTGTATATGTCGGTATATATAAAAGAAATTGAAAAGAAACGTTGCAATATATCCGTTGATTATCATGCAACGTACACAAACTCGAACAACACGTGGCTTGATCTCCGGTGCTAGCTTGAAGCACACCGGCCAAATCACCACCCAACACGCCGCGTTAGGCCGTGCCCGGCGGCGTGTTGGTTCCAAAACCGGCCCAGCACGCCGGTGTTAAAGAAGGTCTTATAGTACCGGATGAGTTTGTGCTGTGATATTTTTTATTATTTAATATAATACTCCGTAGTTTGGTAATGTGAAGTTACAGTGATGTGATGATCTATTATTATTTTTATTAAAATGGATTCAACCATCTTCCGAGTCGATTAGTTTCACAATAATCAGCACTTTTTAAGTTAATTCGGAGTTGTCGTGGATAAACCTCCGTGGCAAAAAAAATATTAAATTCAAATTAGAACATTTTGCATATGTATTTGATTATTTCCCCTCATAGAGATCTCTAGGTGCATGGCGGTAGATGAGTATGCCTGCAGAGAGTTGCGACCTTCAAACATTTGAATTACGGTGATAATTAGTCATATTAAACAACTGATATATATTTGCAGAAGTGATCTACTTTATGTTAAACGGTTGATATCATTTTATTTGTACGTACTCGATTAATAGTTCCGGTTCTGAGATGCAAGCGGATGGTTAATTACTACAAAATGTGTTTAACAATCATTGTATGATTATCACATAAGTAACCGGATGAAATAAAGTTTGTTTGATCACCTTAAAACTTCTTATGTTTGAGAGATAAAATTTCCAAATATAGCAATTACACTCCGTTTACGCTTTAATAACTTTCATCGGCTTGGTTTCTAATTTTGTAATCCTTATAAAAAAATATATATTGTAAAAGTAAATCAACCAAATCGGGTTTTACTTTGATAATAACGTAGATTAAATTAATATATGTTTTTTTATTTATGTATAAAAAAATGCTTGAGTGTATATGTGAAAAGTCACTTTGCAACGATTGGGTGTTTGCTTTCAGCTTACGTCAAAATATGTTGATATTTAGCTACCAACCAATTTATTTTATCATTTCATTAATTAAGATGATGATAAATTTTTACTTATAGGTAAGTGCAGAAAATCATGTACCAAAAAGGCGCTTTTTAAAAATGCATTTGTGTCCTTTTTCACGTGAATGAGTGTACATCAAAATCATCGATCACTTTAGTTGCTATCTAAGCGAACGAATATTGTATTTATGTATTTATTTGTGTGAATAGTACGAGCTAGGATCTAATTGAGGAATTTTTTTAAATTTTTTTTTTTTTTTTTGTTATAGTAATTACAAAAATAGTTTTTCAAATGAAATAATTATAGAAATAGGTAAACCGAACGATGAAACGCCGGTTTGTATATTTTGGGGCCAAACCGGCATTTGAAACATCGGGTTGGACACGTGTTTATTTTTAAGTCAAACCGGAAATTGAAACACCGGTTTGATCGTTTGACCGTAACTGTTTTCGCACCAACCGCCTTTTATTTATTCCCTAACCCGTGACTTAATTACTGTGAATCAAATATTGCCACGTGTCCAAACCGGCTATTGAAAGGCCGGTTTGAAGCTTTATATAATCCGACCTCTGGTACAACGGTTTGCATCAGTCCACCACTCTCATTCACTTTTTTTAACACACACGAATTTGCAATGGATCCCGCCCAACCTCGAGCAACTCCGCTCGACGAATCACTATTATTTTTGCAATCTCAAAGAACTCACCGAGCTTACAAGGTTTTTATGGGTGCTGTTCAAGATCCTGGTAGATCGGAACAAGTTAAACCAAGACGATCAGATCGGGGTTTATGGCATCATATGGAAGGTCTGGCAGCTGCAGACGCGTTTATAGACCCACGGGTATACCGTTATATTCAACAAACGGGTTTAGGGCAGATTTTCAAAATAGGATACCAACTATTGGATCACGCTCTTATTTCAGTGCAGGTTGAACGACGGCGACCGGAGACGCATACCTTCCACTTCCCTATTGGTAAAATGTTTTTAACCAAATAATATGTATTTAATTTAATTAGTATTTTAATTGATTAAATGTAAAAATATATATAATTTGTATTTAAATTAATATATATATATATATATATATATATATATATATATATATATATATATATATATATATATATATATATATATATATATATATATGTATATATATGTATGTATGTATATATATGTATATATGTATATATATGTATATATATATGTATATATATATATATATATATATATATATATATGTATATATATATATATATATATATATATATATATATATATATATATAACTCATATATAAATGTATAATTTGTGTTTAATGTATATAATTTGTATTTCTATTATTTATATTCGTATATATGTTTTGCTATATATATTATTTTATTCATATATATACGAATATATATATATATATATATATATATATATATATATATATATATATATATATATATATATATATATAGATATGTACATATTCGTATATATATATATGTATATATATATACTTATATATTCGTATATATATTATTTATATTCGTATATATGCTTTGCGTAGGAGAAGCAACGATAACATTGCAAGATGTTAGATGTTGTTTCGGGTGTATGGAACAACATGACGCCGGATCAATGGTCTGATTTTACTGGCCAATATTTACGGATTGATGTTCCTCCTAATCAAATAAAATCAGGACACATCTTAATATCTGCTTTATGCGCCGAGTTGAATGAGCCTGTTGGTGAGACTGATAGATCTCACCGACAACGGGCTAAAGTTTATTTGTTAGCTGCCTTGTCTTCCTTTCTATTCCCCGACAGTAATTCGATCAGTGCTCCGTTAAACTATGTGCATCACCTCATCAACTTTGAATGTTTGAGTTGTGGTAGTGCGGTGCTAGCACATGTATATAGAAATTATGTTGTACAGGTGAAAAGACAGACCAATCAGGCATAAATGGTGCGATGCTTTTAGTGCAACATTGGGTGTATGAAAGAATTCCTAGTCTTGCACCACGTCTTTTGAACGATATAGTCTTGACATCCAATGCTCCTTTGAATGGACCGTATGGTGTGAGGTATATTATTTGTAATTTATATACTTCTAGTTACTTCTAGTTCTTTTGATTATTTGTAACTATATAAGTTACTTTCATTAATGTAGGTGGTATGGACGCCGGAGCTTTGAACATACACCCACACATGTATTGAGTACGTGTCGCTTAACATTTTCAGCGATACGCCCTAATGAGGTATATAACGAGGATATATAAATAATTTATAAAGTTTATAAATTATATGTAGATATTAATATAAACTAATATCTTATTATGTTGTTGAAGTTTCTTTGGCTTCCGTATCGAACAATTATCAACCGTCTACCGCTGAGTGTAGAGCTGATGTTAACTCGTGGGCATACCGTGGCGCTACTCTATTTTGGGCTACGATTGAGATGCATCTCCCAGATAGGGTATGCAGACAGTTCGGATGGAATCAGGATATTCCGCCGTCGGACTTGTTGTAGACACCGCAAAGGCATCATACCATACACCGCACAACCCTACGGTCAAGAGCAAACGCGGATATAAGGCTAACGAACTCGCAAGTTGACTACATAGGCCAGTGGTATGAACGAGCTCATAGGGTCTATATGCCTACGGCGGGGGTGGGCACGGGCATGGGCATGACTGCTGGTTACCTTTCGTGGTACTACACGCGTACAATTGTTGCTATACTTGATATTAGGAGACCACAACCCGCCAACGAATATCATGATTGGGCAACTGAAGAGAATCTTTATGTAAGTAAAATAATTATTTTTGCTCTTGAATTAATTTTAATATTTGTGTAAAATGAATTAGTTTTAATATTTATTTACATTAACCTATTGTGCAGGAGGAGAGTTTAGCAAGGATAAGCGCGATGGCTACATCTCAAATGCAACCAAACAGTCAACCAAACCTGCAGGCTTTTGTTGACTTTTCGCATCATTTGATGGACGTCACGCATCAAACTCAGCATGATCCGGGGTTCCAGTTCTATGGTACACAAAACTACCAATGGCCAGATTATGGTTTTCCTCAATATACAAATCAGTGTCAATCATCCAATGCCACCCCGATGCAGAACGTGTCTATAGGGGATTATGGTTATGGTACT
The DNA here is from genome assembly GCF_046630445.1 of Rutidosis leptorrhynchoides. Taxonomy (NCBI): domain Eukaryota; kingdom Viridiplantae; phylum Streptophyta; class Magnoliopsida; order Asterales; family Asteraceae; genus Rutidosis; species Rutidosis leptorrhynchoides. The sequence continues at coordinate 675,647,112 of NC_092334.1, read as the reverse complement.
ACCCCTCATCAAACACCAAGGAACTCTGCGGATATGGGAAGTCCATCAACCCCAGGGAACTCTGCGTTTGATTTGGGATCTCAACGAACTCAATCATATGTTCGACAAAACTCTCCCTTGGCATTCCCGGATTTGGGAGGTACATCAGAAGTTTATCAGAATGTACATGATGCGATGAATCTAGGAGATGATGAGCCCTACCCACAACCACAGCAACTTCGGAGGAGTGACCGGGTTTCAATTCCAGCACGATGTGGTACGGGTGGACACAAACATGGGCATAGACGTGGACGTTGATTGAGCGTATTATTAATGATTTGTAATAGTATGGTTGTTTTAATGATTGTTTTAATCAGAACTCTTTTATTATAATGAATGTATTTTTATTATATTTTATTATAATGAATAATTTAATAATTGAAAACTAGTTTTACAAAGTACAAATTATTATAATCAAATAATAAAAACATAACATAACATGAAAAATAAAAATAAACTCATTATTAATAAACTAATAAATAATTAATTGATGAAAATAATTATATAAAAATCATAATAAATATTAAATAACACAAACATAGCATAAAGAAGAAAAAAAATATAAAATTACAAACCGGCATTTCAAATGCCGGTTTGGTTATTTCTACGAGTCCACAGCCGAAACCCTAATTACTTGTAATGGTGACGTCAGCAAACCTTCAAGCCGGCAAATGAATAACCGGTTTGGTGTTCAAAGTACCAAACCGGCAAATGAATAATCAGTTTACCCATGTTTATAATTTTTTTTTGAAAAACTATTTCTGTAAAACCTATAAAGATATTACCATTTTTAAAAAAAAAATCCTAACTGAGTCAAGCATTTAACATTCCAGCTCGTTTATCTCGAATTGGAACACTATATTTTTCGAACTCGAATCAAGCTCGAACATAAAAAGATTGATTATGTCACGAGTCGAATTCCAACATCTTATTATTCGAATCGACTCGATCATATCGAAAACTCGTTTAAAATTTTCAAGCCAAACGAGCAAATCTAGTCAAACGAGCCAATGGTGCAAATATATTATACTAATAATAAGTATAGTATTTATTACTAAACTTATTGTAAACTTCATGAAGGTTTAATTACTGAATCACTCTCATCGGCATGTTATGTATTCGTTTAGATAAAGTAGATATTATTCTAGGTCATGTGTAAGACCCTGTTCCTGTTTCAGTTGAATGGGACGTCGTCCAAGTTTTGGGATGCCGTCCAGTAAAGAAGGACTGGACGCCGTCCAGGTGGTTTGGACGCCGTCCAAAGTGTTTGACAGGCCAGCTGTGTAATTTTAAGATTTTAAAAGGGGTATGTTGGTCTTTTCACTTGGTGGCCGGTTTAAAGCCACAAATGGGCAAGTTTGAGCTCATTTAACCTTATTTTCACCAACACAAACACTCTCATCCATATCTAGTGAGAGAGTAAGAGTTTAGAGAGACAGAGAGAGAGCTTGATTTGGAGAGGAAGGAGTCAGATTCTCGCCAAATCTCGGGTATTAAAGTTGTTCATCTCGTTCACGGCTATGTTGTGGTAGTATTGGTAAGTTCAAACTCCGAATTTCATTTGTTAGATTTGATATTCAAGTTAGGGTTTGAGCTTGATTAGTTGTGAAACCCTTTTTGATGATGAAGTGGGTTTATGGTGACTAGTTATTGCGGTCACTTGGCGGGTTTTGGGTTGATTGACGATTTGGCCATGATTAGGTTTTGATAATGGGTATAATCACTAGTGTTAGTGATTATGAAAGTGTTGGAACCCATTTTGGGTAATTGGTGACTAATTTTGAAATGAGTCAAAATTAGGGTTTGGTGTCATTTTGGGCAAGACGAGTGTTTAACACTTGTGTTCGGGTTTAATTGGAGTATTAAGACCATTCTCACTCGTGTTAGTGATTATTGGTTGGTTTGGACGCGGTTTGGTGCTTGGAAGTGCAATGGGTCAAAATTTGCACTAAGTGTCGATTTGAGTTGGTTTGTAAATCCACTCTAAGTGTGTTGTTTGTATTGTGATAATGGAATTGGTACTTTCCATTGGCGTGTTGCGGATTTGTCCGATTGCATTCATCAAGACGACAAGGTGAGTGTTAATATCCTATGTGCATATGTATGTGTAGGATGGGTGCGGGTCGGGTGAAGTGGTTTTCGGTTATAGAGCTCACTTCACATATAGGTGGAATTGATGGACTTGTGTAATGGGTCCAATTGGCACGGTTGTGCGTTTTGGTTGACCACCTTTGGCGAGGTGCACACTTTGTGTGTACGTTACCACATGTGCTTGTGATGTGGATTATATAACCCCAATGGCGAAGGGTTGATATTGAGTTGTGATTGGATAACCCCGATGTGGTGGATTTTATAATCCCGTGATCATGGGTTTTGATTTGTGAAGTGAATCACGTGTGGATGCGGATTCACGACGACGCGTGTGGTTTCGGTCATCTTATTGAGGTAGTGATCTCGTGTGGTTGCGGATTAACTAAGGCTCATGTAGTTCGGCCAACCTCGATGTTGTTGTGTTATTGAAGATAGTAGTCTCGTGTGGATGCGGATTTACTAAGGCTCGTGTGGTTCGGCCAATCTTCTTTTGGTATTGGGTTAAGGGGGTTAACCTTGGGTGGTATTATGCTTTGGTATATATATTATTGTATCGTTGTGTTATAGCTAACCCTTCGGGTGTAGCTCATTGGCGTGGTACATATCGTCGTTGGTGTATTCACATTGTGGATATTATTAGCTTGTGTATAGCGGTTGAACAGTATGCTTAGATTGCTAGTCTTATACTTGGATGCTCCGGTATGTGTTGCTATTTGTTTGTATGGTGTATCCATTTTATGCATATATATGTATGTAGTATATTCTCACTCACTAAGTATTAGCTTACCCTCTCGTTGTTTACATTTTTATAGATATGCATGGATGCGGTGGCTCGGGTAAGCGTGGGAACTAGTGGACTTGCGTAGTTGCTTAGAAGACATGCTTTTGGATTGATTAGGATTGGGTAGCGTATCCTCAATCGCCATGCTCGGTCCTTAGTTTATGTTAAAACTCACGTGGTCGAAAACTTGTAATTTTGTACGAAAGTCGTAAAACGGCCGATGCGGGCCCGGTGTCGTAAAACTCGGTTTTATCGTGGAAAACTCTTAGTTTTAATTATTAATACATACTGTGAAAGTGTTTTCGTGTGAAAGTGACGGGAAGCGGGTTTTCCGCTCGTGTGTAAATGTAAAACTGATCAGAATATTTTAGTTCATTTGGAAGCCGTCCAAAAGGCTTGGACGCCGTCCAGATAACTGGACGCCGTCCAGATACACTGTGTTACAATTTATTTTTTTAAGGCGTGTTTTTGGTATAACGAGGGTTGGGTCGTTACAAGTGGTATTAGAGCATGGTCTAAGGAATTTAGGTGACTTGAGATAGGTGCCTAGACTTAGACTTTTATGTGTGCTTATTTGTTGCGGGACTTGTAGGAGTACGGGTCGGAATGGGAAATGTGGTTAGTGCCTTAATTTGTAGGAGGAATAACGTTTATATTAATATGAGGATATTATTAATATACTTTGCGTTGTGTTTGTATTTATGTTTGCGTTGCGAATATCATCGAGCAAGATAGTCGTTGTACTAACGAGTTGATACGACGTGTGTGCGTAATAAGCACTTGCAAACCTTATTACGGGTGTAAATCGTGTCTAACAAGTGATGTACGACGAGGGTTGAGCAAGATGGGGCGGTATTGTGCGTGTGTTTTTATACGTTCGTGGACTAATCGTTTTGCATTCTTTAGAATGACGACTCGAAACGAGATCGAGACGAATGACAATGAGTTTAACGCTAGAGTTGCGGCCGTCATTACGGAGTAAATGCGTGCATTTCGAGAAGAAATGGTTAGGAAGTATTCCGAATTTCGGAGTAGTAGTGAAATGGAGCGTTGTCTTAAGAGCTTCATGAGGACTAAACCTCCGATGTATGACGGGAAACCGGATCCTTTGGTAAGCACAACATGGATCTCGGATGTCGAAGGGTGTTTTTGCACTATTGAATGCCCTCCCAAGAAGATGACAAGACTCGCTACTAGCTTGTGCGGGGTAGGGCGAAGGATTGGTTGGATGGTAAGATTGATTTTGTCAGTGGAGAAGCGTTTATGGGGTTATCGTGGGACGATTTTAAGAAGGAATTCTTCGAGGAGTTCCGAAGTTCAGCCGATTTGTCGGAATTGCGTAATGAGTTGCGAAATTTGCAACATGGTTCTATGGATTTGAATACTCTCAAGACGACCTTTATGGCTAAGGCTCGTTTTTGCCCAGAGTATATGGGGAATATTCGTTTGTTGATGGAAGATTTCTATCGGACTTTGAATGATGACTTGAAGGACAAAATTAGCAGAGGTCAGGCGAAATCATTTGCGGAGTTATTCGTGGTGGCTAGTGAAATGTCCCGTTCATATTGATTATAAACGTTCCATATTAATTGATTTCGTTGCGAGATTTTGACCTCTATATGAGACGTTTTTCAAAGACTGCATTCATTTTTAAAACAATCATAACCTTTATTTTATCAATAAAGGTTTCAAAAGCATTACGTAGATTATCAAATAATGATAATCTAAAATATACTGTTTACACACGACCATTACATAATGGTTTACTATAGAAATATATTACATCGACATATGTTTCTTGAATGCAGTTTTTACATAATATCATACAAACATGGACTCCAAATCTTGTCCTTATTTTAGTATGCAACAGCGGAAGCTCTTAATATTCACCTGAGAATAAACATGCTTTAAACATCAACAAAAATGTTGGTGAGTTATAGGTTTAACCTATATATATCAAATCGTAACAATAGACCACAAGATTTCATATTTCAATATACATCTCATACATAGAGATAAAAATCATTCATATGGTGAACACCTGGTAAGCGACATTAACAAGATGCATATATAAGAATATCCCTATCATTCCGGGACACCCTTCGGATATGATATAAATTTCGAAGTACTAAAGCATCCGGTACTTTGGATGGGGATTGTTAGGCCCAATTGATCTATCTTTAGGATTCGCGTCAATTAGGGTGTCTGTTTCCTAATTCTTAGATTACCAGACTTAATAAAAATGGGCATATTCGATTTCGATAATTCAACCATAGAATGTAGTTTCACGTACTTGTGTCTATTTTGTAAATCATTTATAAAACCTGCATGTATTCTCATCCCAAAAATATTAGATTTTAAAAGTGAGACTATAACTCACTTTCACAGATTTTTACTTCGTCGGGAAGTAAGACTTGGCCACTGGTCGATTCACGAACCTATAACAAATATGTACATATATATCAAAGTATATTCAAAATATATTTACAATACTTTTAATACATTTTGATGTTTTAAGTTTATTAAGTCAGCTGTCCTCGTTAGTAACCTACAACTAGTTATCCAACATTAGATGTACAGAAAAAAATTGATATATATTATCTTGAATCAATCCACGACCCAGTGTATACACGTCTCAGGCTAGATCACAACTCAAAGTATATATATTTTTGGAATCAACCTCAACCCTGTATAGCTAACTCCCACATTACTGCATATAGAGTGTCTATGGTTGTTCCAAATAATATATACACATGGGTCGATATGATATGTCAAAACATTTGAATACGTGTCTATGGTATCCCAAGATTACATAATATATTAGAATACATGTATAATACAATATAAGTTAGCTAGGATATGATTAATATAGATTTGTTACCAATTTTCACGTTGCTACAACAAGAAAAATTATCCAATCTTGTTTTACCCATAACTTCTTCATTTTAAATCCGTTTTGAGTGAATCAAATTGCTATGGTTTCATATTGAACTCTATTTTATGAATCTAAACAGAAAATGTATAGGTTTATAGTCGGAAATATAAGTTACAAGTCATTTTTGTAAAGGTAGTCATTTCAGTCGAAAGAACGACGTCTAGATGACCATTTTAGAAAACATACTTCCACTTTGAGTTTAACCATGATTTTTGGATATAGTTTCATGTTCATAAGAAAAATCATTTTCCCAGAAGAACAACTTTTAAATCAAAGTTTATCATAGTTTTTAATTAACTAACCCAAAACAGCCCGCGGTGTTACTACGACGGCGTATGTCCGGTTTTTACAGTGTTCTTCGTGTATCCAGGCTTTAAATCATTAAGTTAGCATATCATATAGATATAGAACATGTGTTTAGTTGATTTTAAAAGTCAAGTTAGAAGGATTAACTTTTGTTTGCGAACAAGTTTAGAATTAACTAAACTATGTTCTAGTGATTACAAGTTTAAACCTTCGATTAAGATAGCTTTATATGTATGAATCGAATGATGTTATGAACATCATTACTACCTCAAGTTTTCTGGATAAAGCTACTGGAAATAAGAAAAAAGGATCTAGCTTCAAAGGATCCTTGGATGGCTTGAAAGTTCTTGAAGCAGAATCATGATACGAAAACAAGTTCAAGTAAGATTTCCACTCGAAATAAGATTGTTATAGTTATAGAAATTGAATCAAAGTTTGAATATGATTATTAGCTTGTATTAGAAAGATATCTTACTGTAAATAATAAAGATTTCTTGAGGTTGGATGATCACTCTACAAGATTGGAAGTAAGCTAGCAAACTTGGAAGTATTCTTGATTTTATGAAACTAGAACTTGTAGAATTTATGAAGAACACTTAGAACTTGAAGATAGAACTTGAGAGAGATTAATTAGATGAAGAAAATTGAAGAATGAAAGTGTTTGTAGGTGTTTTTGGTCGTTGGTATATGGATTAGATATAAAGGATGTGTAATTTTGTTTACATGTAAATAAGTCATGAATGATTACTCATTTGTAATTTTATGAGATATTTCATGCTAGTTGCCAAATGATGGTTCCCACATGTATTAGGTGACTCACATAGGCTGCTAAGAGCTGATCATTGGAGTGTATATACCAATAGTACATACATCTAAAAGCTGTGTATTGTACGAGTACGAATACGGGTGCATACGAGTAGAATTGTTGATGAAACTGAACGAGGATGTAATTGTAAGCATTTTTGTTAAGTAGAAGTATTTTGATAAGTGTCTTTCAAAAGTGTATGAATACATATTAAAACACTACATGTATATACATTTTAACTGAGTCGTTAAGTCATCGTTAGTCGTTACATGTAAGTGTTGTTTTGAAACCTTTAGGTTAACGATCTTGTTAAATGTTGTTAACCCATTGTTTATTAAATCAAATGAGATGTTAAATTATTACATTATCATGATATCATGATGTATTAATATATCTTAATATGATATATATACATTAAATGTCGTTACAACGATAATCGTTACATATATGTCTCGTTTCAAAATCATTAAGTTAGTAGTCTTGTTTTTACATATGTAGTTCATGTTAATATACTTAATGATATGTTTACTTATCATAATATCATGTTAACTATATATATATCCATATATATGTCATCATATAGTTTTTACAAGTTTTAACGTTCGTGAATCGCCGGTCAACTTGGGTGGTCAATTGTCTATATGAAACCTATTTCAATTAATCAAGTCTTAAAAAGTTTGATTGCTTAACATGTTGGAAACATTTAATCATGTAAATATCAATTTCATTTAATATATAAAAACATGGAAAAGTTCGGGTCACTACAGTACCTACCCGTTAAATAAATTTCGTCCCGAAATTTTAAGCTGTTGAAAGTGTTGACGAATCTTCTGGAAATAGATGCGGGTATTTCTTCTTCATCTGATCTTCATGCTCCCAGGTGAACTCGGGTCCTCTACGAGCATTCCATCGAACCTTAACAATCGGTATCTTGTTTTGTTTAAGTCTCTTAACCTCACGATCCATTATTTCGACGGGTTCTTCAATGAATTGAAGTTTTTCATTGATTTGGATTTGGTCCAACGGAATAGTGAGATCTTCTTTAGCAAAACATTTCTTCAAATTCGAGACGTGGAAAGTGTTATGTACATTCGCAAGTTGTTGAGGTAACTCAAGTCGGTAAGCTACTGGTCCGACACGATCAATAATCTTGAATGGTCCAATATACCTTGGATTTAATTTCCCCCGTTTACCAAATCGAACAACACATTTCCAAGGTGCAACCTTAAGCATGATCATTTCTCCAATTTCAAATTCTATGTCTTTTCTTATAATGTCGGCGTAGCTCTTTTGTCGACTTTGGGCGGTTTTCAACCGTTGTTGAATTTGGATGATCTTCTCGGTAGTTTCTTGTATTATCTCCGGACCCGTAATCTGTCTATCCCCCACTTCACTCCAAAAAATCGGAGACCTGCACTTTCTACCATAAAGTGCTTCAAACGGCGCCATCTCAATGCTTGAATGATAGCTGTTGTTGTAGGAAAATTCTACTAACGGTAGATGTCGATCCCAACTGTTTCCGAAATCAATAACACATGATCGTAGCATGTCTTCAAGAGTTTGTATCGTCCTTTCGCTCTGCCCATCAGTTTGTGGATGATAGGCAGTACTCATGTCTAGACGAGTTCCTAACGCTTGCTGTAATGTCTGCCAGAATCTTGAAATAAATCTGCCATCCCTATCAGAGATAATAGAGATTGGTATTCCATGTCTGGAGATGACTTCCTTCAAATACAGTCGTGCTAACTTCTCCATCTTGTCATCTTCTCTTATTGGCAGAAAGTGTGCTGACTTGGTGAGACGATCAACTATTACCCAAATAGTATCATAACCACTTGCAGTCCTTGGCAATTTAGTAATAAAATCCATGGTAATGTTTTCCTATTTCTATTCCGGGATTTTAGGTTGTTGTAGTAGACCTGATGGTTTCTGATGTTCAATTTTAACCTTAGAACACGTCAAACATTCTCCTACATATTTAGCAATATCGGCTTTCATACCTGGCCACCAAAAATGTTTCTTAAGATCCTTGTGCATCTTTCCCGTTCCAGGATGTATTGAGTATCTGGTTTTATGAGCTTCTCTAAGTACCATTTCTCTCATATCTCCAAATTTTGGTACCCAAATTCTTTCAGCCCTATACCGGGTTCCGTCTTCCCAAATATTAAGATGCTTCTCCGATCCTTTGGGTATTTCATCCTTTAAAATTTCCCTCTTTTAAAACTCCTTTTTGCGCCTCCTTTATTTGAGTAGTAAGGTTAGTGTGAATCATTATATTCGTAGATTTTACTCGAATGGGTTCTCTGTCCTTTCTGCTCAAGGCGTCGGCTACCACATTTGCCTTCCCCAGGTGGTAACGAATCTCAAAGTCGTAATCATTCAAAAATTCAATCTACCTACGCTGCCTCATATTCAGTTGTTTCTGATTAAATATGTGTTGAAGACTTTTGTGGTCGGTATATATAATATTTTTGACCCCATATAAGTAGTGCCTCCAAGTCTTTAATGCAAAAACAACCGCGCCTAATTCCAAATCATGCGTCGTATAATTTTGCTCGTGAATCTTCAATTGTCTAGACGCATAAGCAATCACCTTCGTCCGTTGCATTAATACACAACCGAGACCTTGCTTTGATGCGTCACAATAAATCACAAAATCATCATTCCCTTAAGGCAATGACAATATAGGTGCCGTAGTTAGCTTTTTCTTCAATAATTGAAACGCCTTCTCTTGTTCATCCTTCCATTCAAATTTCTTCCCTTTATGCGTTAAAGCAGTCAAGGGTTTTGCTATTTTGGAGAAATCTTGGATGAATCTTTTGTAGTAACCAGCCAATCCTAAAAATTGACGTATATGCTTCGGAGTTTTTGGGGTTTCCCACTTTTTAACGGTTTCGATCTTTGCCGAGTCCACCTGGATACCTTCTTTGTTCACTATGTGACCGAGGAATTGAACTTCTTCCAACCAAAATGCACACTTTGAAAACTTAGCGTACAGTTTTTCTTTCCTCAATACTTCTAGCACTTTTCTCAAATGTTCTTCGTGCTCTTGATCATTCTTTGAGTAAATAAGTATGTCATCGATGAAAACAATGACAAACTTGTCAAGATATGGCCCACACACTCGGTTCATAAGGTCCATGAACACAGCTGGTGCGTTAGTCAATCCAAACGGCATAACCATAAACTCGTAATGACCATAACGCGTCCTAAAAGCAGTTTTTGGAATATCATCCTCCTTTACTCGCATTTGATGATATCCAGAACGTAAATCGATCTTCGAATAAACCGACGATCCTTGTAGTTGATCAAATAAGTCGTCAATTCTCGGCAGTGGATAACGGTTTTTGATGGTAAGTTTGTTCAACTCTCTGTAGTCAATACACAACCTAAATGTACCATCCTTCTTCTTGACATACAAAACAGGAGCTCCCCATGGTGATGTGCTTGGTCGAATGAAACCACATTCTAATAGTTCTTGCAGTTGGCTTTGCAGTTCTTTCATCTCGCTGGGTGCGAGTCTATAAGGAGCACGAGCTATTGGTGCAGCTCCTGGTACAAGATCTATTTGAAATTCAACAGATCGATGTGGAGGTAGTCCCGGTAATTCTTTCAGAAATACATCGGGAAAGTCTTTTGCGACGGGAACATCATTGATGCACTTTTCTTCAGTTTGTACTTTCTCGACGTGTGTTAGAACATCATAGCAACCTTTTCTTTTTAGTTTTTGTGCCTTCAAATTACTAATAAGATGTAGCTTCGTGTTGCCCTTTTCTCCGTACACCATTAAGGGTTCTCCTTCTTCTCGTACAATGCGAATTGCATTTTTATAATATACGATCTCTGCTTTCACCTTCTTCAGCCAGTCCATGCTAACTATTACATCAAAACTCCCTAACTCCACGGGTATCAAATCAATCTTAAATATTTCGCTACCCAGTTTAATTTCTCGATTCCGGCATATATAATCTGCTGAAATTAATTTACCGTTTGCTAATTCGAGTAAAAATTTACTATCCAACAGCGTCAACGGACAACTTAATTTAGCACAAAAATCTCTACTCATATAGCTTCTATCCGCACCAGAATCAAATAAAACGTAAGCAGATTTATTGTCAATAAGAAACGTACCCGTAACAAGCTCCGGGTCTTCCTGTGCCTCTGCCGCATTAATATTGAAAACTCTTCAACGGCCTTGTCCATTCGTGTTCTCCTGGTTCGGGCAATTTCTAATAATGTGGCCCGGTTTTCCACATTTATAACAAACTACATTGGCATAACTTGCTCTGACACTACTTGCTCCGCCATTACTCGTTCCGGCACCATTTGTTCCTTTCGTTCTGTTAATCCCTGGTCCGTAGACCTTACACTTCGCCGCGCTATGACCATTTCTTTTACACTTGTTGCAAAATTTGTTGCAGAACCCCGAGTGATACTTTTCACACCTTTGGCATAGCTGCTTCTGATTGTTATTGTTGTTGTTGTTGTTGTTGCGATTGTTATTGTTGTTGGAATGATTGTTGTTGTTGTTGTTGTTGTTGTTGTTGTTGTTGTTATTGTTGTTGTTGCGTCGTTTGTTGTAGTTGCGATTGATGTTGCGATTGTTGAGATAGTTGTTGCGATTATTGTTGTAATTGTTGTTGTTGTTGTTGTTGTTGTTGTTGTTGTTGTTGTTGTTGTTGTTGTTGTTGTTGTATTGGTGATTCTTATCACCGTTTTCCTCCCACTTTATTTTGACTTGCTTCACATTGGCCTCTTCAGCCGCCTGTTCTTTAATTCTTTCCTCAATCTGGTTCACTAGTTTGTGAGCCATTCTACATGCCTGTTGTATGGAGGCGGGCTCGTGTGAAATTATATCTTCTTGGATTCTTTTTGGCAATCCTTTCACAAACGCGTCGATCTTCTCTTCCTCATCTTCGAACGCTCTCGGACACAATAGGCACAATTCTGTGAATCGTCTTTCGTACGTGGTAATATCAAATCCTTGGGTTGTAACCCTCTAAGTTCTGTCTTGAGCTTATTGACCTCAGTTCTGGGACGGTACTTCTCGTTCATCAAGTGCTTGAATGCTGACCACGGTAGTGCGTAAGCATCATCTTGTCCCACTTGCTCTAGATAGGTATTCCACCATGTTAACGCAGTACATATGAAGGTATGCGTAGCGTACTTCACTTTGTCCTCTTCAGTACACTTACTTATGGCAAACACCGATTCGACCTTCTCGGTCTACCATTTCAATCCGATCGGTCCTTCGGTTCCATCAAATTCCAAAGGTTTGCAGGCAGTGAATTCTTTGTAGGTGCGTCCTACACGATTTCTTGCGCCGTTAGCTGCATTACTAGATTCGGAGTTATTGTTGGTATGTAGCGCAGCCTGTACTGCAGCTATGTTTGAAGCAAGAAAGGCACGAAATTCCTCTTCGCTCATATTCAAGGTGTGTCGAGCAGTCGGTGCCATTTCCTTCAAAATAGTCAAATGAAACGAATTAATCATATAGAATATCAAGAGTAGTCAATAGTATTTCGTAGCGTAATATGAACTTATTTATAAAAGCACTTTCTTCATATTAGCATTTTATACTCTTTAATTCAGGTAGTACCTACTCATTAAGTTCATACTTAGTAGCTAACATACCATTTCAACTACTACAATTCTATATGAAAAACTAATCACAAAAAAAAAAAAAAAAAAATATCATATTCAAACCTTTATACAATAACTTGCAAACTTACAATACCGCTTTTTTTGACATATAGCATGAAATATAGTACATAAAACTTTGATACAAAGTAGTTGCGAAGATAATTCTAGTTAATAAATAAGGCGTTCAGCAAAGGCAATAAAGAAACGTAATTCATACGTCCAGAAACAAGTCATGCATTCTGGTTTTACTAATACCACTTCCCATCCTTGGTTTTGTGGAACATAACCATTGTGACCGATAGTAAGACAATGTGTTGTAACGTCATCAAAAGGATGAAGGTTACGTAATGACCAACAGTCTCGTAATAACCTAAAAACCTCATTTCTTACCCCAATTACCGACTCCGTCACTTGTGGGAACGTTTTGTTTAATAGTTGTAGCCCGATGTTCTTGTTCTCACTTTGGTGAGAAGGGAACATTACTAACCCGTAAGCATAACATGCTTCTTTATGTTGCATGTTAGCCGCTTTTTCTAAATCACGAAGTCCTATATTCGGATATATTGAGTCAAAATAATTTTCTTAACCCGTTGCGTAAAATAGCATTTGGGTTCCCCGCAATATATGCGTCAAAGTAAACACATCGTAACTTATGGATTTCCCAATGTGATATCCCCCATCTTTCTAACGAAAGCCTTTTATAAATCAAGGCATTCTTGGAACGTTCTTCGAATGTCTTACAAACTGATCTCGCCTTAAATAGTTGTGCCGAGGAATTCTGACCGACTCTAGACAAGATTTCTTCAATCATGTCTCCGGGTAGGTCTCTTAAAATATTGGGTTGTCTATCCATTTTATGTTTTTATACTGTAAAATAGACAAGAGTTAGATTCATAAAAAAATACTTATTAATACAAGCAATTTTTACATATATCATAAAGCATAAGCACACTATATTACATATATTACACCACACGAATACAACTATCTTATTCAGACTCGCTCATTTCTTCTTCTTCTTCTTCGGTTTTGGTTCGTTTTGCCAAGTTTCTAGGGATATGTGATGTTCCCCTAATACGATCTGTCGTTTTCCACATTGGTTTAGAAAAACCTGGTGGTTTAGAGGTTCCCGGGTTATTGTCACAACTTAAGAAATACGGGTGTTGACGATACATATAAAGTTCATCGTGTTTGGAATCAAATTTCTCTATTTTTATGCCCTTTCCCTTATTGTTCTCTTTTACCTTATTAAATTGTGTTGGGGTAATTTCTATAACATCATCGGAATCCTTGTAGGGATCCGATTCATTGGAGAATTGGTAATCCTCCCAATACTTTGCTTCCTTGGCGGAAACACCATTGACAATAATTAACTTTGGTCAGTTGGTTGAGGATTTTCTTCTACTTAACTGTTTTATTATTTCCCCACTGGTTCTATTTCTTCTTCCGGTTCCGATTCTTCTTCCGGTTCCGACTCTTCTTCCGGTTCCTCTTCGGGACTCTTCATTATTATTAGGTGAGTCAATGAGACTTGTTTTAGAGGTAGACATATATCACATAATATCAAACACGTTAAGAGATTAATATATCACATAATATTCACATGTTAAAAATATATAGTTTCCAACAAAAATGTTAAGCAATCATTTTTAAAGAAAACACGGTCGAAGTCCAGACTCACTAATGCATCCTAACAAACTCGATAAGACGCACTAATGCAAATTTTCTGGTTCTCTAAGACCAACGCTCGGATACCAACTGAAATGTCCCGTTCATATTGATTATAAACGTTCCATATTAATTGATTTCGTTGCGAGGTTTTGACCTCTATATGAGACGTTTTTCAAAGACTGCATTCATTTTTAAAACAATCATAACCTTTATTTTATCAATAAAGGTTTCAAAAGCATTACGTAGATTATTAAATAATGATAATCTAAAATATACTGTTTACACACGACCATTACATAATGGTTTACAATAGAAATATATTACATCGACATATGTTTCTTGAATGCAGTTTTTACATAATATCATACAAACATGGACTCCAAATCTTGTCCTTATTTTAGTATGCAACAGCGGAAGCTCTTAATATTCACCTGAGAATAAACATGCTTTAAACGTCAACAAAAATGTTGGTGAGTTATAGGTTTAACCTATATATATCAAATCGTAACAATAGACCACAAGATTTCATATTTCAATATACATCCCATACATAGAGATAAAAATCATTCATATGGTGAACACCTGGTAACCGACATTAACAAGATGCATATATAAGAATATCCCCATCATTCTGGGACACCCTTCGGATATGATATAAATTTCGAAGTACTAAAGCATCCGGTACTTTGGATGGGGTTTGTTAGGCCCAATAGATCTATCTTTAGGATTCGCGTCAATTAGGGTGTCTGTTCCCTAATTCTTAGATTACCAGACTTAATAAAAAGGGGCATATTCGATTTCAATAATTCAACCATAGAATGTAGTTTCACGTACTTGTGTCTATTTTGTAAATCATTTATAAAACCTGCATTTATTCTCATCCCAAAAAATATTAGATTTTAAAAGTGGGACTATAACTCACTTTCACAGATTTTTACTTCGTCGGGAAGTAAGACTTGGCCACTGGTCGATTCACGAACCTATAACAAATATGTACATATATATCAAAGTATATTCAAAATATATTTACAACACTTTTAATACATTTTGATATTTTAAGTTTATTAAGTCAGCTGTCCTCGTTAGTAACCTACAACTAGTTGTCCAACGTTAGATGTACAGAAAAAAATTGATATATATTATCTTGAATCAATCCACGACCCAGTGTATACACATCTCAGGCTAGATCACAACTCAAAGTATATATATTTTTGGAATCAACCTCAACCCTGCATAGCTAACTCCCACATTACTGCATATAGAGTGTCTATGGTTGTTCCAAATAATATATACACATGGGTCGATATGATATGTCAAAACATTTGAATACGTGTCTATGGTATCCCAAGATTACATAATATATTAAAATACATGTATAATACAATATAAGTTAGCTAGGATATGATTAATATAGATTTGTTAACAATTTTCACGTTGCTACAACAAGAAAAATTATCCAATCTTGTTTTACCCATAACTTCTTCATTTTAAATCCGTTTTGAGTGAATCAAATTGCTATGGTTTCATATTGAACTCTATTTTATGAATCTAAACAGAAAAAGTATAGGTTTATAGTCAGAAATATAAGTTACAAGTCATTTTTGTAAAGGTAGTCATTTCAGTCGAAAGAACGACGTCTAGATGACCATTTTAGAAAACATACTTCCACTTTGATTTTAACCATGATTTTTGGATATAGTTTCATGTTCATAAGAAAAATCATTTTTCCAGAAGAAAAACTTTTAAATCAAATTTTATCATAGTTTTTAATTAACTAACCCAAAACAGCCCGCTGTGTTACTACGACGGCGTATGTCCGGTTTTACAGTGTTCTTCGTGTTTCCAGGTTTTAAATCATTAACGCATATCATATAGATATAGAACATGTGTTTAGTTGATTTTAAAAGTCAAGTTAGAAGGATTAACTTTTGTTTGCGAACAAGTTTAGAATTAACTAAACTATGTTCTAGTGATTACAAGTTTAAACCTTCGATTAAGATAGCTTTATATGTATGAATCGAATGATGTTATGAACATCATTACTACCTCAAGTTTTCTGGATAAAGCTACTGGAAATGAAAAAAATAGATCTAGCTTCAAAGGATCCTTGGATGGCTTGAAAGTTCTTGAAGTAGAATCATGACACGAAAACAAGTTCAAGTAAGATTTCCACTCGAAATAAGATTGTTATAGTTATAGAAATTGAATCAAAGTTTGAATATGATTATTACATTATATTAGAAAGATATCTTACTGTAAATAATAAAGATTTCTTGAGGTTGGATGATCACTCTACATGATTGGAAGTAAGCTAGCAAACTTGGAAGTATTCTTGATTTTATGAAACTAGAACTTGTAGAATTTATGAAGAACACTTAGAACTTGAAGATAGAACTTGAGAGAGATTAATTAGATGAAGAAAATTGAAGAATGAAAGTGTTTGTAGGTGTTTTTGGTCGTTGGTATATGGATTAGATATAAAGGATGTGTAATTTTGTTTACATGTAAATAAGTCATGAATGATTACTCATATTTTTGTAATTTTATGAGATATTTCATGCTAGTTGCCAAATGATGGTTCCCACATGTGTTAGGTGACTCACATGGACTGCTAAGAGCTGATCATTGGAGTGTATATATCAATAGTACATACATCTAAAAGCTGTGTATTGTACGAGTACGAATACAGGTGCATACGAGTAGAATTGTTGATGAAACTGAACGAGGATGTAATTGTAAGCATTTTTGTTAAGTAGAAGTATTTTGATAAGTGTCTTGAAGTCTTTCAAAAGTGTATGAATACATATTAAAACACTACATGTATATACATTTTAACTGAGTCGTTAAGTCATCGTTAGTCGTTACATGTAAGTGTTGTTTTGAAACCTTTAGGTTAACGATATTGTTAAATGTTGTTAACCCATTGTTTATTAAATCAAATGAGATGTTAAATTATTACATTATCATGATATCATGATGTATTAATATATCTTAATATGGTATATATACATTAAATGTCGTTACAACGATAATCGTTACATATATGTCTCGTTTCAAAATCATTAAGTTAGTAGTCTTGTTTTTACATATGTAGTTCATTGTTAATATACTTAATGATATTTTTACTTATCATAATATCATGTTAACTATATATATATCCATATATATGTCATCATATAGTTCTTACAAGTTTTAACTTTCGTGAATCGCCGGTCAACTTGGGTGGTCAATTGTCTATATGAAACCTATTTCAATTAATCAAGTCTTAACAAGTTTGATTGCTTAACATGTTGGAAACATTTAATCATGTAAATATCAATTTCATTTAATATATAAAAACATGGAAAAGTTCGGGTCACTACAGCTAGGGGTTTCGAGTCTTATTCGCGATCGAAGATTGGCGAACCTTCAAGTTAGAGAAGGGTTGTTTCATATGGCGCTCCAAGTAAGAGATCTAGGGGTGTAAGTGTGAGTACGGGTGGTATACGGACGAGTATATCGGATTCTAGTGCGTCTAAGTGTTATAATTGTGGCGTGAGGGGTCACAAGTCTTGGGAATGTTCGGTGTCAAAGGGTGATGCCACGGTGTGCTTCAATTGTCAAGAGGAAGGATATCGTAAGTCGGAGTGTCCCGAATTAGTAGGGATGGGTGTGACGAGAAGACGTTAAGGTACTTTTCGTTTTAATAAATATGTCATTTGATTATTTATTATGTGCCGATGAGTTCGGGTTTGTTAAATGCCTTGTGTTGTGCCTAATATTGTTATGGGTGACGTTCCTAATGGAATTACCCTACGGTGATGTTTTGATTGATGGGAGAAGGGCGTAAGACTTGGTGCAACCAAGTATTCCTTGGTGTTTGGAAAATGTTTCTACCAAGACTTAGGAATGGGCTTTGGTGTTCGGTTGTTAGCGCGTGTTTGCTTTCGTGATGAAGTTGATGAACCATGAGGTTCGACGGGTGGATGGAACACTTGAGATCTAGTGTTTGATCTCGATGTATGTTGGTAATGGAGTCTACGTGATGCGATGTTAGGTGCCTCTTTCATACCTACTAGCGTGGTAATCGACTCCGATGGTGTTGCGGTTACATTGTACTTAGGGTACCGGAGAGAAACCCTTAGGTACATGAGTGACTAGGTGGAAATTTGACAAGCTAGAGCAATCGGAGGATGGCAAGATAAAGTTTGTGCAATTTATGGAGAACTCTTCGTTCGAAGTATTTAAGGATAGGTTAAAATCCTTCGTGTGCTCAAGGTTGGAGCAAGGTATTGTGATGTGGTTATGGAATGGAGTTCTAAGTGGGGGAGTTTGAACTCTCGCACGAAGATGTTCTAGTGTATTGATATTGGACGATGCTCGTATGGATTCGGAGCTAGCGTTGAGATCTATGTTGGTTGAATGTGGTAAAAGTACGATTTGGAATAAATTGTACTTATGGTTTTGGGATTTAAATTATCACCGAGGTGGTAATGTGGTGAATCTCATTTAGAGATAATGGACGTGTTTGACGAGCAAGGTCAGATCCCACAGTTAAGGGATGTGAGTGTCGGATTCTCTTCTAGAGGATCATTGTTTTGTGCCTATGTGCCATATGGGCGGTTCTTGCTCGATTGTGTTGGCGTTGTGTACGCGTACGTATGATGCGTGTATGTATATGTTGGTTTTACTTGGGTGGGTTAGTCGCGGTGTTAAGACACTACCTGGGGGATAGTGTTACGCGGTGTTAAGTACACTAATGGATATTTGTTTGGGGTGGATGGCTAGTGTAATCCGTTAGGATTCACTATGGTGTAGCAGTGCGTGATGTTACACTACTCGTTGTGATTGAGGCCAAAAGAGCGTGTGTTGATGGTTAGTGTATTCCGTTAGGATTCACTATGGTGTAGCAGTGCGCGATGTTACACTACTCGTTGTATGAGGCCAAAAGAGCGTGTGTGATTGGTGGGTTATGACCGTTGACGTGGTCCGCTAACTTCACCTTGGGAGAAGTGTTATATCGGTATGGTATAACGTTATCGGGAAATGCGAGTACCGGTGGGGAATGGGAGTACCATTCCTGTGTTGAGATTTGTGAGGTGAATCACGTGTGGATGCGGATTCACGATGACACGTGTAGTTCGGTCATCTTATTGAGGAAGTGAGTCTCCTGTAGTTCGGATTCACTAGGGCGCGTGCAGTTCGGCCAATCCCGATTGTTGTTGCGGTGGAGGTGGTGAGTAGCGTGTGGTGCGGATTCACTAAGGCGCGTGTAGTTTCGGCCAGCCTTCCTGTTGATTGGATTTGAGAACTATTGGTTGTTTTATACACCAATGGTGGGGTCGCGAAGACCATGTTGTGTGATTAGTGATGCGCTAACCGTGTGTCGCTCACATGTTGTTACAGGTGTGACAATAGTCGATTTTGTACACCTTGGGATTAGCGTTGCCATAGTCGTTTTGGGCGCTATCGGTTTTAGCCGTTTGCTTACGATGTTACGATAGTTGCGTATTGGTCGTATTGCGCACTACAAGGGATGTTAAGTGGTAAGTGTTATCCGTAAGGATTCGTTTTGTTCGGTCTTCATCATTCGGGTTGTTGACCTTAGGTTGAGACTTGGTTGCTTTTAGCATTATACTTGGTAAGGGTACGCTAAGGGATTGATATCTCGGTACGAGATTGGTTGAGTTCTTCCCGATGTGAGAGATTGAGCAAGTTTTAGTGCTCGGATTTGCGTTTGATCAAATCGCGGGCGACGGTTTAGTGTTAAAGGTGATTAGTTGGGAAGAATTGCCTAGAGAAATTGGAAGAAACGCGTGATGTTTCCATGTATGCTAAACATTTGTAGTAGTTTTCGGATGAATTGTGCATTGCATGTCTCGAAATGCGTGCACGTGTGTTGTGACGATCGCTCCAAATCCATATGGACGAATACATCATTCATCGATTTCATTGCGAGGTATTTGACCTCTATATGATACAGTTTATAAACAT
This sequence comes from Rutidosis leptorrhynchoides, assembly GCF_046630445.1. NCBI lineage: Eukaryota > Viridiplantae > Streptophyta > Magnoliopsida > Asterales > Asteraceae > Rutidosis > Rutidosis leptorrhynchoides. The sequence continues at coordinate 675,626,868 of NC_092334.1, read as the reverse complement.
TGCATTCTTTTGAAAAGGTATACCATAAATGAATATTTAAATCCAAGTTTTTCGACATCTGATGATTTCTACATATAGACAATCACCGTAAATAATAGTTTACAATAATACATCCGTTAACAATGAAGTCAAATTAGATACATGATGATGGTTTTGTGAATGCAACGTTTTCTTGAATAAAGCATGTATGACTCCATGCACAAAGCTTGTCTAACATATAAGCAAACAGCGGAAGACTTCTAGGAACCTGAGAATAAACATGATTTCAAGTGTCAACACAAAGGTTGGTGAGTTCATAGTTTTAATGTTGCGTATAATCCATATATAAAGGTGGATCACAAGATTTCAGTTGTTTCATCCAGAAACGTTTATCAAAATATTCTACAAGATTGAGCACCCTCGTAACTAAACTATAACGTTATAATAAGTACCCCTGTTTTAACATACATGCAACCAACATGTACAATACACGCAATCCAACGTGTACTAAACTCAAATAGCATATGTCTGTTTTATAGTTCTGGCTAGGGTTTCTATACCTGGAACAGACTGAGATGTCAAGCCTTATAGATCCATATACCACTATTCGTGCCCACCAGTTCTTATAACCGGCAGCTACTAGTTACCAAAGCTAAGGGATTTTCGGTTCAAACTCGGTGTAGAATTCAGTATGTACTTGTGTCCATTGCGTTTAATATAAAGTGCATGTATTCTCAGCCCAAAAATATAGATTGCAAAAGCAATTAAAAGGGGAGCAAATGAAACTCACCTTAGCAGATAAAGTTATTCACCGAAATGTGACCGAAACTCGGAATGCAAAATAATCGTAGATCTCAACCTAGAGAACATATGTTGGTCAATACATATCTAATAAGTTAGGTCGGGTCATAGTGTATCACAATCCTAATGCTTGAGACCGTCAAACAAAAGTTAACAAAAGTCATCTCAAAAGTCAACCTGACCCAATATGCTCTTTAAATCTATACATGTTTATAGTATAAGTCATGATAATTGAACGAATTTATAGTTTATCAAACTCAAAATATTATTTATTTCAGGAGCTATGTTATATTTGAATTATCATGGCAATCGAAAATGTTTTATTATTACACATGGTTTTCCAATACTTGTAAAATCAGACTATAGTTTTATAAAGCTTTAAAATATGATAAAACAGTCAACTTGACCATTGTTTAATAGAACAAGACATGCCTTATTTAAGAATTCATTTACTCGGTTGGTAACATTTAAAAATCCACTTTATCAATCTTATAAACAAGTAGTTTAAATATTAATTGCAGATTCAAAAGCAATTCCAATTAACGTTGATCATAATTCAGTTGCCCATATCTTTTAATTCGTTCATCGAAATTACGCGATTTCTAAATGAAAAGTTATTGATTTTATTGTCAGCTTTCCAATAACATGCATATCATATACCTTATATTAGTAATATATGTATTAAATTCGTGATTCATCATAAACTATTTAATGACGAAATTTAGCATACAAGCATGCATAAATATATATATACTCGAGCACTAGACATGGATACACTATTAATATATAAAAGATAAGATATGAATGCTCACGTATCAATATTGTGATTCAATATTGCAGAAAAGTAAGTAGACACAACGGAGATGATAAACACTAGTTTGACTCACGAGCAAAACCCCCGAATCATACCCATAACCTCCATAGCTATAACCCATAATTTCTTTAGCTCTATCCTGCTTGAAAAACCCGTTTTGAAATAATTCGCTCATGACTCCGTCGTAGTATTTTATGTATAAATAATAATATGAATACTACTAATAATAATATTAATAATAATATTAATCTTAATAATATATATATATATATATATATATATATATATATATATATATATATATATATATATATATATATATATATAATACAGAAGGATATAGATGATAATTTGTGTGTGCGCACTGAAAACGTTCGATATTTATGGATCGGACATGGCCAGCCATCCCATGTGATCGCATGGGTCTGAAGGCTTATGGCCATGTGATCGCATGGCCTTCAGTTCCAGCTCACATCTGTTTTTGTTTTTTAGTTCGTCGACATAATAAAATAATATATAATATATATAATTTATATTAATTAATTATATATTATATTATATTCCTGTGCATAGTTGATTTGAAATTTTTGTTTCGATAAGTCGTACGTCCTCACTTGACTTATGTCCCGGTTCCAGTTTTTCGAACGTCCTTTCGTACGCTTAGAAAACTTGTACTTTACGTTTCGTGACTCGTACCTTTGTCAAAATATAGACTTAAATTATTCATAAATTATATCACTCGAAATATAACTTATACATTTGAGTGTTTTGATCATTTACTTCAATAAATCATCTTCTCGTTATTTACTAATATAATAGTATTATCAAACGTTTTATAACCAAGTTAATATCTATTCTCCATATTTATAAACACGTTTTAAATACACGTTGCAAGTTATTCATACAATTAATATTTCAACTTATCATAAATATTCAAAAAGACATTTAAACCAATGAGTTTTAATGTACAGTATCATACAATTAATATTTTGTTACGCTTTCAAGTTATAGTGTATATATGTATCTATTTACATATAATTATTCGCGAATCGTTGAGAACAATCGAAGGGTAATTGAACATATGAAAGTAGTTCAAAAATATTGAGATTCAGTTTTACAGACTTTGCTTATCGTGTCGAAAACATTAAATCATATCGAGAATTTGGTTCAAAATAAGTCGAAATTTTCCGGGTCGTCACAGTACCTACCCGTTAAAGAAATTTCGTCCCAAAATTTAAGTGAGTTCGTCATGGCTAACAATAAAAATGTTTTCATGACGTATATGAGTCGATAAATAGAGTTTTATCACTGTTGAATAATATGGATAAAACAATCCAATTACTCGAAGCGTATGAGAGAAGTTATCGTAAAAGAGTGAAATGGAGAATAGAGATTTGTCTTAACTCTTGACGTAGTAACGATTGATTTCCGGAATTTAAGGAATAGAAAATCTTCATAATCTAAATAAGATTTGATTCTTTGGAAATTGCAGAAATTAGGATTCGCTTTAATTAAATGCGTAATCTGCCTCGATTGCTATGTCTGATATTTTGCTATAAATTGACCTCTTCCGTTTCATTTATTTTCACCACTCCTATAATCTTCTTCCTTATTTCATACTTCCTAATAGATTGTGAAAATGCTTAATCCATTTCTGATTCTTGATATTTTCTTAGCTATCGTATCCTTCATCCTTCTTTTTCATCTACCACCAGAGGAAGTTATTTTCTTCTACTATTACCTTGGGGTTATAGTATTTTTCATTCTCTCGTGTCTTTATATTGCTATACGCATCGATATACACGGTTTGTAATTTCGGGGTTGTTGGCTTTATATTCTCCATTATATTTAGGAGCTTCATGCTTTCGTTTTCTCTCCCGACCCTAAGTCAAGCGGATAATGGTCCAGAATTCGTAGCTATGCATTTCAGAATGAACATAGTTAATGTTCTAAGAAAGAAATTGTAATGGCACGATCTTGATTTGTCAAATTACCAGAATATCCTGGAAAAGACCGAATCATCAAGAACAGTATTTTCTTGATATGTTTAGAGGTTAAGTAGAATACAAGAGTCGTGTAACATGGCACATGATGACGTTATGATTTGTGAATCATCACATTCCATTTAGAAACTCAGCATGATTTACTGTAATATAATCACGTTGATCAAGTGTCATTATATTATACTAACTCATGCTTCAGTTCCCAACACTACTTCAAAAACATTCTTATTTTAAACTCGACGGTTTCAGAATTTAGAAACTAAAATAGTTTCTTTTATGATGTAATACAGATAGCGCGAAGATGTAAATGATTTCAGATAAGAATAATTCAGAAATATGGAGGATATTTATAATGAAAAATACGATGATATCTTAGAATTTTTAATATCAGAGGATGATGAAGAATATTGTCCGCAGGGGTTTAGAGTCAGGAGCAAGGTATTCGTTAATGACTTCAGCAGACACTGAATCATTTGGATTCTTTGAAGGTAGATTTCATCTTTGTGATTTGTCAACAGCCTCCTTCATACTTTGCTCAATCCGTTTTTCAGTTCCAAACCTTCTCTTTTTCCGAGTTTTGCCAACACACTACTCTTTATCATCAAACTTTTTACTGTTAAATTCGTTTACAGTTTTTGCTGCATCATCAGCATTTTCAAAACTTCGAGAACTAATTCGCTGTTTAAGGTGTTTTTCAGAAACTTCACATTCGAAGTATGTAAGTCTTGTAGATAGACGTTATATATACATATATAACTGTTGGCGTAGAATTGCTGGGAAATTTGAGAATAATGATTGAAGCTTTTTGGTATGACAATTACTGTTACAAGATGCAGATGAGCACATGATAGGGTTTCAATGAATATAATAATTTTTCGAAAAGTTAAAGATCAATGATGTTGCTGGTAAGTTTACTGCTAATATGGTGGAATATAAACGGTTCCCTGGTAACTATGACGAAGGGCAAACTTATATATCAAGGTTATAATGAGGCTTATTCGAATGAAAAATCGAAGTTGATTTACTGGAGGTGTGACAAAACTGGCTACTTTGAAAAGGAATTGCAAAGTTATTTTCAGTAATAATAATGTCAAAGGATCTAGCACAGTTTTGAATTCAAAGTATGGTTTTGTAAGATGTGAAATTTAATAGTGATATCTTCTGTTAAATCTTGACTCGGATTCTGATCTGTCAAAAATCAGAATGTATAATCGAATTTGTATGAATATGGTTGTTATGATTCTTATAGAAGAATGTATATCGCTGTGAATGTAGTGAGTATAGGTAATGATTCTTGAATCAAAATTGAAGAATGTACAGTGTAACATATTAATTGTGAACTTATATATTTCCCCGGGTATTACCTACCCGTTAAAAATTTCACAAGTAATATTTTGTACAGAAGAATTTTACTACAGTCTTTATGAAAATATATATGTATATTTTCTTCGGATGTAATACGGATTTAATGAGTTAATATCATATTAAGCTCATTTGTTTTTCGGCTGGATTAGAAATGAATAATCTTTAAAACATTAAAGATTTCATAATCTTCGCGGAGTATTTCACTAATGTAATCAATACTTCATTATTCAGTTTTATTGATATTTCCTCAGTGAATCATGTTGGTGTTCATGGAACTCTTACTAACTTCGCAAGGTACGAATGATGTTTTCTAGAAAGTTTCGAGTACATCGAAAACGAAAGTGTAAAATCAAACGTGTAATTGAATAATACACTTAGTTTATTATGAAAAGGAATTCATTGAATTTGAAACAGAGACTGTAGTTAACGATGGTTATGTCGTTAATGAAGGATGTACATCATTGCATATTAGTAATATGAACTAACCGAGTAATACCTACCAGTTAAGATTCACACGTAATAGCTTAGTACGAAAAGATTTATTTTGATTTCGAAATTCATATATATTAAATATATATATAATTTCTTCAGGGGAAATGAGGTAATACTTCATCGGTTATTGTTGCTGGTATTTCTTGGTAACTATGATGTGTATGACATTGATGCTCGTGGAACAGATTGTGAAGTTGAGGTTTGCGATGCGGTTATTGGTGGTGGTGGTAATGGTACTGTTGGTGTTGTTGTCGATGGTACTGTTGATGCCGGTGATGCTGCTGGTGCTTGTAACCTTTGCACCATATTCTCCAAAGCCACTACCCGAGCACGAAGCTCGTTGACTTCTTCTATTACACCAGGATAATTGTTGGTCTGGTTGAGCGGATGAATAAGATTCAGAATTTGAGATAGTATATTTTCGTGACGAGATACTCTGGAAATGAGAGAGAAAATGGTATTACGAACAGGTTCGCCGGTAAATGCTTTAGGTTCTTCACCAAGAGGGCAATATGGTGGATGGAAGGGATCACCTTCTTCTTGTCTCCAATGATTAAGTAGGCTACGAACCCATCCTCAATTCATCCAGAATAGATGATGGCTAATTGGTTGATCCATTCTGGTTACACTGCTTTCGGAGCTCAGGTAGAATTCCATATCGGAATAGCTGTCGGAATCTGAGGAATTCAAACTAGATGCGGAATTCATCTTACACGGTTAGATAAAGGATTTTTGATATGAAATGATTTTTGGATATCGGATGATATTCTAATTACATAGAATACCTATATATAGTACAAGGGATCCCGCAACTTACGGAGGAACTCTCGAAAGCTGTCAGGCAAAGTTTACAGTAACAGATATGCTAAGATATGAATTTTGTCTATACACTATTCATGCAATCAATGCAGTAAAACGTGTCTAGACTAAGAATGATAAGCAGGTAATTTCCGACAAGAAATGATAAGCAAAACTTTTGACATGCAGACACGGTCAAAGTCCAGACTCACTAATGCATCTAAACAACTATCACTTAGACACACTAATGCAAGACCTGGTTCGCTAAGACCAATGCTCTGATACCAACTGTGACAATCCCTCCAAATCCATATGGATGAATACGTCATTCATCGATTTCATTGCGAGGTATTTGACCTCTATATGATACGTTTTATAAACATTGCATTCTTTTGAAAAGGTATACCATAAATGAATATTAAAATCCAAGGTTTTCGACATCTGATGATTTCTACATATAGACAATTACCGTAAATAATAGTTTACAATAATACATCCGTTGACAATGCAGTCAAAATAGATACACGATGATGGTTTTGTGAATGCAACGTTTTCTTGAATAAAGCATGTATGACTCCATGCACAAAGCTTGTCTAACATATAAGCAAACAACAGAAGACTTCTAGGAACCTGAGAATAAACATGCTTTCAAGTGTCAACACAAAGGTTGGTGAGTTCATAGTTTTAGTGATGCGTATAATCCATATATAAAGGTGGATCACAAGATTTTAGTTGTTTCATCCAGAAACATTTATCAAAATATTCTACAAGATTGAGCACCCTGGTAACTAAACTTTAACGTTATAATAAGTACCCCTGTTTTAACATACATGCAACCAACATGTACAATACACGCAATCCAACGTGTACTAAACTCAAATAGCATACGTCTGTTTTATAGTTCAGGCTAGGGTTTCTATACCTGGAACAGACGGGGATGTCAAGCCCTATGGATTCATATACCACTATTCGCGCCCACCAGTTCTTATAACCGGCAGTTACTAGTTACCAAAGCTAAGAGATTTTTGGTTCAAACTCGGTGTAGAATTCAGTATTTACTTGTATCCATTGCGTTTAATATAAAGTGCATGTATTCTCAGCCCAAAAATATAGATTGCAAAAGCAATTAAAAAGGGAGCAAATGAAACTCACCTTAGTAGATAAAGTTATTCACCGAAATGGGACCGAAACTCGGAATGCAAAATAACCGTCGATCTCAACCTAGAGAACATATGTTGGTCAATACATATCTAATAAGTTAGGCCAGGTCATAGTGTATCACAATCCTAATGCTCGAGACCGTCAAACAAAAGTTAACAAAAGTCATCTCAAAAGTCAACCTGACCCAATATGCTCTTTAAATCTATACATGTTTATAGTATAAGTCATGATAATTGAACGAATTTATAGTTTATCAAACTCAAAATATTATTTATTTCAGGAGCTATGTTATATTTGAATTATCATGGCAATCAAAAATGTTTTATTATTTCACATAGTTTTCCAATACTTATAAAATCAGACTATAGTTTTATAAAGCTTTAAAATATGATAAAACAGTCAACTTGACCATTGTTTAACAGAACAAGACATGCCTTATTTAAGAATTCATTTACTCAGCTGGTAACATTTAAAAATTCACTTTATCAATCTTATAAACAAGTAGTTTAAATATTAATTGCAGATTCAAAAGCAATTCCAATTAACGTTGATCATAATTCAGTTGCCCATATCTTTTAATTCGTTCATCGAAATTACGCGATTTCTAAATGAAAAGTTATTGATTTTTCATCAGCTTTCCAATAACATGCATATCATATACCTTATATTAGTAATATATGTATTAAATTTGTGATTCATCGTAAACTATTTAATGACGAAATTTAGCATACAAGCATGCATAAATATATATACTCGAGCACTAGACATGGATACACTATTAATATATAAAAGATAAGATATGAATGCTCACGTATCAATATTGTGATTCAATATTGCAGGAAAGTACTAGACGCAACGGAGATGATAAACACTAGTTTGACTCACGAGCAAAACCCCCGAACCATACCCATAACCTCCATAGCTATAACCCATAATTTCTTTAGCTCTATCCTGCTTGAAAAACCCATTTTGAAATAATTCGCTCATGACTCCGTCGTAGTATTTTATATATAAATAATAATACGAATACTACTAATAATAATATTAATAATAATATTAATCTTAATAATAATAATAATAATAATAATAATAATAATAATAATAATAATAATAATAATAATAATAATAATAATAATAATCATAATAATAATCATAATGATAATAATAATAATAATAATAATAATAATAATAATAATAATAATAATAATAATAATAATAATAATAATAATAATAATAATAATAATAATAATAATAATATAAATATAATACAGAAGGAGATAGATGATAATTTGTGTGTCCGCACTGAAAACGTTCGATATTTATATATCTGACCTGGCCAGCCATCCCATGCGATCGCATGGGTCTGAAGGCTTATGGCCATGCGATCGTATGGCCTTCAGTTCCAGCTCACATCTATTTTTGTTTTGTAGTTTGTCGACATAATAAAATAATATATAATTTATATAATTTATATTAGTTAATTATATATTATATTATATTCCCGTGCATAGTTGATTTGAAATTTTTGTTTCGATAAGTCGTACGTCATCACTCGACTTATGTCCCGATTCCGGTTTTTCGAACGTCCTTTCTTACGCTTAGAAAACTTGTACTTTACGTTTCGTGACTCGTACCTTTGTCAAAATATAGACTTAAATTATTCATAAACTATATCATTCGAAATATAACTTATACATTTGAATGTTTTGGTCATTTACTTCAATAAATCATCTTCTCGTTATTTAATAATATAATAATATTATCAAACGTTTTATAACCAAGTTAATATTTATTCTCCATATTTATAAACACGTTTTAAATACACATCGCAAGTTATTCATACAATTAATATTTCAACATATCATAAATTTTCAAATAGACATTTAAACCAATGAGTTTAATGTACAGTATCATACAATTAATACTTTGTTACGCTTTCAAGTTATAATGTATATATGTATCTATTTACATATAATTGTTCGCGTATCGTTGAGAACAATCGAAGGGTAATTGAACATATGAAAGTAGTTCAAATATATTGAGATTCAGTTTTACAGACTTTGCTTATCGTGTCGAAAACATTAAATCATATCTAGAATTTGGTTCAAAATAAGTCGAAATTTTCCGAGTCGTCACATGTGTATTTGGTAAATGGAATGATCTTCGAGTTAATGATTCATGTGGTGGAAGTCGCATTGGAATGTGCATCTAAGGACCATAGAGTGTGGGTCCGTTCAGTTAAGTGGCGCAGATCGCGAGGACGTGATCATGTTTAAGTGGGGGGGAGTTGTAAGACCCTGTTCCTGTTTCAGTTGAATGGTACGACGTCCAAGTTTTGGGACGCCATCCGGTAAAGAAGGACAGGACGCCGTCCAAAGTGTATGACGGGCCAGCTGTGTAATTTTAAGATTTTAAAAGGGGTATGTTGGTCTTTTCACTTGGTGGCTGATTTTAAGCCACAAATGGGCAAGGTTGAGCTCATTTAACCTTATCTTCACCAACACAAACACTCTCATCTATATCTAGTGAGAGAGTAAGAGTTTAGAGAGAGAGCTTGATTTGGAGAGGAAGAATTCGGATTCTCGCCAAAGCTCAGGTATTAAAGTTGTTCATCTCGTTCACGGCTACGTTGTGGTAGTATTGGTAAGTTCAAACTCCAAATTTTATTTGTTAGATTTGATATTCAAGTTAGGGTTTGAGCTTGATTAGTTGTGAAACCCTTTTTGATGATGAAGTGGGTTTATGGTGACTAGTTATTGCGGTCACTTGGCGGGTTTTGGGTTGATTGACGATTTGGCCATGATTAGGCTTTGATAATGGGTATAATCACTAGTGTTAGTGATTATGGAAGTGTTGGAACCCATTTTGGGTAATTGGTGACTAATTTTGAAATGGGTCAAAATTAGGGTTTGGTGTCATTTTGGGCAAGACGGGTGTTTAACATTTGTGTTCGGGTTTAATTGGCGTATTAAGACCATTCTCACTCTTGTTAGTGATTATTGGTTGGTTTGGATGCGGTTTGGTGCTTGGAAGTGCAATGGGTCGAAATTTGCACTAAGTGTCGATTTGAGTTGGTTTGTAAATCCACTCTAAGTGTGTTGTTTGTATTGTGATAATGGAATAGGTACTTTCCATTGGCATGTTGTGGATTTATCCAGTTGCATTCATCAAGACTACAAGGTGAGTGTTAATATCCTATGTACATTTGTATGTGTAGGATGGGTGCGGGTCGGGTGAAGTGGTTCTCGGTTATAGAGCTCACTTCACATATAGGTGGAATTGATGGACTTGTGTAATGGGTCTAATTGGCACGGTTGTGCGTTTTGCTTGACCACCTTTGGCCAGGTGCACACTTTGTGTGTACGTTACCACATGTGCTTGTGATGTGGATTATATAACCCCAATGGCAAAGAGTTGATATTGAGTTGTGATTGGATAACCCCGACGTGGTGGATTTTATAATCCTGTGACCGTGGATTTTGATTTGTGAAGTGAATCATGTGTGGATGCGGATTCACGACGACGCGTGTGGTTTCGGTCATCTTATTGAGGTAGTGATCTCGTGTGGTTGCGAATTCACTAAGGCTCGTGTAGTTCGGCCAATCTCGATGTTGTTATGTTATTGAAGATAGCAGTCTCGTGTGGATGCGGATTTACTAAGGCTCGTGTAGTTCTGCCAATCTTCTTTTGGTATTGGGTTAAGGGGGTTAACCATGGGCGATATTATTGAAGCGACCCGTCCTAATCCATAAGGACGAATACAATAACATATGATTACATCGCGAGGTATTTGACCTCTATATGATACATTTTACAAACGTTGCATTTGTTTTTAAAAGACAACCTTTCATTACATCAAAAGTTGACAGCATGCATATCATTTCATAATATATCTAACTATAATTGACTTAATAATAATCTTGATGAACTCAATGACTCGAATGCAACGTCTTTTGAAATATGTCATGAATGACTCCAAGTAATATCTCTAAAATGAGCAAATGCACAGCGGAAGATTTTTTTCATACCTGAGAATAAACATGCTTTAAAGTGTCAACCAAAAGGTTGGTGAGTTCATTAGTTTATCATAACAATCATTTCAATATTTTAATACACCACAAGATTTCATTTCTAATTCTCATAAATATACGTCCCATGCATAGAGACAAAAATAATCATTCATATGGTGAACACCTGGTAACCGACATTAACACGATGCATATAAGAATATCCCCTATCATTCCGGGAAATCCTTCGGATATGATATAAAACGAATTCGAAGTACTAAAGCATCTGGTACTTTGGATGGGGTTCGTTAGGCCCAATAGATCTATCTTTAGGATTCGCGTCAATTAGTAGATCGGTTTACTAATTCTTAGGTTACCAAGCAAAAGGGGCATATTCGGCTTCGATCATTCACCCATATAATGTAGTTTCGATTACTTGTGTCTATTTCGTAAAACATTTATAAAAATTGCGCATGTATTCTCAGCCCAAAAATATAAAGGGTAAAAAGGCAAATGAAACTCACCATAGTGTATTTTGTAGTAAAAATACAAATGACGGCATTGAACAACTAAACAATGCAGGGTTTTGGCCTCGGATTCACGAACCTATATCATTCATTTATATATTAAAACATATTCTTGTAATCGTATAATTCTATATATTATTATTAATGATATATTTGTTATATTTAATAATTTTTAAGTTTCATTATTTATTTATATATTTTCATTTTTATATATAGAAATATTAATATAATTAAGTTATGTAATTTAAATATATTTTTGTATATGTAATCTTTATTTTTATACTTATAACTTTAACAATATCTTTAAAACCTTTATTTTTATAATCATAATAATTTTAATAATAATTATTAATATTGATGTTGATAATACTACCAATAGTAATAGTAATAATAATAATAATAATAATAATAATAATAATAATAATAATAATAATAATAATAATAATAATAATAATAATAATAATAATAATAATAATAATAATAATAATAATAATAATAATGGTAGTAAAAATGTTACTTTAATTGATAATATTAGTTTTAACAAAAATGACAGGTTTGAAAAAAAATGTTACTTTTAGTAATAATGGTAATAATAATAATACTACAGATAATAATTATAATTTTACTTACTAATGATAATAATGATAATAATAATAATAATAAGAATACTAATAATAATAAGATAATATTCATAACATAAATAAATAACTACCTTAAATTGGAGAAACTAAAAATAAACTGCCTTGGCCTAGGTTCGAACCCAAGACCTCTCGTTTAACCAATACACGCCCAACTGTTTGCTCTGCTTCTCATTTCTGTTTTAACCCACAGCCTAAAATATATATAGCCTATCAAACCGTTTCTGCTTCTTCATAATGATCATCATCATCGAATTACCATCATCATCATCATTATTTACGGGTTCATCATCATTGTGATTATATCAAGTAGATTCACCACCGTATCATTTTCTTCCTTGTATTATCTTCATAATCATAACCCACGCTCATCATCATAATCATCATGATCTAACAGACACGTTACCAGTGAATAACTAGTAACTAATTGTATATAGTAATATCGATTATTTGCCTTATGATCTTGGTCCAACAGCCATAATCTTGGCCTAACAGCTCAGCCCACCAGTGCACAAGGGATTTATGGCCCAACGAATAAAAGTCTCGGCCCAACACAAATTGTGGTTTTTGTTTGGTAATATTGAACGGTAGGGGAGAAAAATATAAGAAAATATTACGCTAGTATCCCTATCTCATCACCAAGCATCGCCATCATCAATCATCAATAATGTAAAAGAAGTCATCATCATTATTGTTCTAATCGTAAATCTCTTTATAAAAGAGATAATTAATCTCCATTACCCTATATGGTCGGCCATTTAGGTGATACTAGACCCACTTGCTAAACTAATTTACAAAGGGTATTACTCCAATATGCAATACACTCAATGAAAAGGCCATAAACTGTGACCCTCCTCAATTATTCAATTAGTTATTATCATCAAAAGAGAAAGTGGTATGCCACCGTTAGAAGCAATATGGGTCGGCCAGCAGGAAACAAATAGTAACAAGTGGCCAAGATTGACTTCCTTTTTCCTTTAATAATCAATTGGAATTATATGATTGAAACTTTCGGCCAAAAGGGAAGTAGTAGGCATTTTATAATGAAAATATCTCATTCACTTTACATCATTATTTAATCGATCATATTGCATTTGAAAAGGGTTGAAGTTTCATGGTTTAGTTTATAATCTGTCCGGAAAAAAATATAGATGGCCATTGTAGCTGTAACACAGCAGGTTGCATAACAAGGGTACGGTGTTAGTTGCAGATGGATTTTACGATTAAAAGAGGAGAGAGAGAGAGAGAGAGAGAGAGAGAGAGAGAGAGAGAGAAGAAGAAGAGAGAGGTGACTCACGATTGTTGATGGTTTACAAGTTGATGGTATTTGGTTTGAGGATTGATCATATAAGTTTGTTGTAGGGTTTCGATTCACAACAGAAGCATTAAATCACATGTGATGTTGTCGATGGTTTCTTGATGGGTGATTCGAATTCAAACAGCAAACATGTAGGTAGCAAGTTGTGGTTGGTTGGGGATGTTTGTGAACTCAGGAAACAGAAATAGAAAGAAACCGGTAGCAATAACGATGATGAAGAAGATTGTGATGGGTTTGGGTCTTGGTTACTATAACGACGAACCAGAAAAAATAGCAGGTGAGAGTTGTAGGTTTTTGATTAAAAAGTATAAGGAACAGGGAAATCTGAGTCGTTTTCTTTGGCTTTCTGTTTAATTATTGAATTGTAGTGAAAATGGGATGTGTTGAGTAATTGATCGAAGTGTAATACTTATAATCGACTCCAATTTGTTCGCATTGAGGCTGGATTGAGTCATGTAATAATAACAGACAGGATGTACCAACAATTTGTAGCAGATGAATAAAGATATAAAGCAGATAGCTATGTCCAACTGATTTTGGATGCTATCTGTGAATTCATTCGATGATTGTACTGGAGTAGAGACATAAACAAAATTTTAATACAGTAAGATGGTGATGTAAAATAGAATACATAATTATCTTTTATATATACATGTATATCTGTATTATATTTAAATATCTGTATATATGTTGATATATAATCGTATTTTATATATTTATATATGTATTCCTGTAAATCTGATTTTTATATATCTATTTATATATCTGTTTATTTAATTTAATCTGTATTCTGCATATTAAAGAATCATACTATTATTAATAATACAAACTTTAATATTTAACATTCATGTTAATATTAATATTAATAATAGTAATGAAACTAATATTAAAAATAACATAAATAATAATAATATTAATGATATTATTATGATAATAATAACTTTAAATAAAATGGAAATCTTAGTAATCAAGCCAATACAAATACTTTTAGTAATCATAATAATAAATAGGATTACTAAGAATAATGATACTAATAATAATACTAATTATAATAATATTAGTAATTAATATATATATATATATATATATATATATATATATATATATATATATATATCTATTTTTAATATATATATATATATATATATATATATATATATATATATATATCTATTTTCATATTAAAAATACTAATATAGATGTTAATATTAAAAGTAAAAATATTATTACTATAACAACTATAATTTAATTTATAATTAAACTTATTATATTAATTATTTATATTACATATTATCAATTATGTAATATATATACATTGAATATTTAATATTCAAACATGAAATTTATATATATATATATATATATATATATATATATATATATATATATATATATATATATATATATATATATATTTTGATAACAACTTAGTAATTCTACATATTATTTTGCATTTGTAAATCAATTGATCAAAGTGTATTTTATTAACTCAAAATATTATATATATCCTTATACATATATATATATATATATATATATATTTACATATTTATTAACACACAATTGTTTCGTGAATCATTGATCACAATTAAAGGGTAAACGAATACAGGAGCACAATTCAAAGTTTTTGAGAATTCAACATTACAGACTTTGCTTATCGTGACAGAATTATATAAAGATTTAGTTTAAATTTGGTCGGAAATTTCTGGGTTGTCACAGTACCTACCCGTTAAAGAAATTTCGTCCCGAAATTTGAGTGTGGTCGTCATGGTTAATAATAAAAATGTTTTCATGACGCATATGAGTTGATAAATAGAGTTTTATCATTATTGATTAATATAGATAAAACGATTTGATTACGCGGAGAGTATAAATGAAGCTATCACAAAAGAGTGAAATGAATAAATAAAGTTTCGTCTTAACTTTTGACGTTGTCTTGGTTGAATTCCGGAATTCAAGGGATTTATAGAAGATCTTCGAAATCAAAAAGATTTGATTCTTCGGCGAGTAAGGAAATTAAGATCTCTATAATTAAATACGGTGATCTGCCTCGATTACTCTGTCCGATATTTCTATTATAAATTAAACTCTTCCGTTCCATTATTCTCACCATTCCTATACTTTCTTTCTTAATTCATACATCCAAAAGATTGTGAAAATGCTTAATCCAGTTATGATCCTTGTCCTTATCCTGACTACCGCAGTAATCATTCTCCTTTTTCAACTTCCACCAGAGGAATCTGTTTACTTTTACTTCGCTCTTGGGGTTATAGTGTTTTTAATTCTCCCGTGTCTTTATGTTGCGATAAACATTGATATCCATGGTTTGTAATTTATGTGTTGTTATCGGGCTTTATATTCTCCCTTATGTTTCGGAGTCCATGCTCTTATTTTCTCTTCCCGACTCCAAGTCAAGCGAATAATGGTCCAGAATTCATATGTATGAAATTTTGAATGGTCATAATATTCTAAGCAGGAAGGAACGTAATAGCACGATTTGATTTGGTAAATTACCAGAATTACAGAAGATAGAACTATCAAGAATATATTTTCTTGATATGTTCGAAGGTTAAGTTAGTATGAAAGAGTTATGTAACATGGCACATGGTGATAGTATGATCTGTAAATCATCATGTTTCATTAAAACTTTCAGCATGACTGACTATAATATAATCACGTTGGCCAAGTGTCATTATATTATACTAACTCATACTTCAATTTCCACCACTTCTCTAGAAATCATTCATAATTCAAACACAATTTTATAGAAATTTAGAAACTAATATAGTTTCTTTTATGATGTATCACGGATAGCACGAAGAGATGAATAATTTCGGACAAGAATAGTTATGAAAATATCCTCAGAAATATCAAAGATATTTATGATAATATTTTCAGAATTTCTAGGATCGAAGGTTGAGGAAGAAAGATTTTCCGCAAGATTTTAACATGACTTCGGAGCAAGATATTCTCTAAAGATTTCATCGGATCCAGAATTACCTGGATTCTTTGAATATAGGGTTTGGTCCTTATATTTGTCCTTGGTCTCTTTCATGGTTAGCTCAATCCGTTTTTTTTTCAGTATCAAATTTTCTATCGAGCGTTCCCAACACTCAATTCTTTATCATCAAACTTTTGGCCATTTTGACCATCTATAAATTTGCTGTTTCTTCTGCATTTAATGCTACCATATCTGAATCATCGGTTATCACTTCGAGGTAGTTTCAAGAGAATTGTGTTTTTAGATGATTAAACGCTGATGGTAATATGGTGGAATATAAAAGGTTCCCCGGTAACAATAAAAGAGCATGCATATATATCAAGGTTATAATAAGGTTGTTTTGAAGGAAAAGTCGAAGTTGACTTGCTGGAGCTGTGATAAAATTGGCTAATTTGAAAAAGAATTGCAATGTTATATTCGGTAACAATAATGCCAAAGGAGCTAGCACAGATACGTGTTAACGTTTACTCAGGTTCCAAGAGTTTTTAGGTGTATAACTATATGTATCAATCTTTTCTTCCGTAGATGTGATGCAGTTGATTCATCCTCTCGATTGAGGTGTTTTCAAGAATCATGAAAGGTTTGAACGCAGATTGTAATCGTCAAGATACAAATGAGGTTTAAGATGAAATCAAGTGGCAAACTTGAAAAAATGTTTAGTTTCATATGTTATAATCAATATTTTAATTCATTTTAATTGTCCAATGTTATTAGTCCACAGTCGATAGTCCACAGTTAACAGTCCAATAATTCATATATAGTTTAATATATAATATTCGAATTAATTATTACATATCGTGACCCGTGTACATGTCTCAGACTCGATCACAACTCAAAGTATATATATTATTATAGAATCAACCTCAACCCTGTATAGCTAACTCGATCATTACTGCATATAGAGTGTCTATGGTTATTCTAAATAATGTATATAGATGCGTCGATATGATATGTCAAAACCTTGTACACGTGTCCCGATATTTAAAGTGCGTAAAATAAATAACAGAAATTAAATGACGATAAATAAAATTGCGAGAAGATAAATTGCGATAAATAAAAAGTAATCAGTTAGCTAGGATCAGTTAGCGTGGATTCTTAACAAATTTTTTTTCTCATAGTTAATTTGTTTGTTTCTAACAAATTTTATTTTGTCCAATGTTTTCTTCATTATGCCACTTATTGGATTCTGATAGGTCAAAATCCAAATATGAAATTCGAATGAAAATGGTTATTCTGTGGTGTACGAATACGTATGTCTGTGGATGTAAGTAGGATAGTAAATGATCGTTGAATCAGATTCGAAGAATGTACAGTGTAACTTATTAATGTGGAATCTAAATATTCCTCGGGTATTACCTACCCGTTAAAATATTTTCACCATTAACAGTTTGTACAAAAGAATTTTTAATTACAATCTTTATAAAAACATATATACATATATATTTTCTTCAGATGTAATCATGGATTTAATGAGTTAATATGATATTAAACTCATTTGATTTACCGTTAAAATTAGAATACATAAACTCTAAAACATTAGAAATTATATAATCGTCACGTAGAATGAAGATAATTGATGTAGAACGATAATTATACTCGAGGTACAGAATGAGATGTTGAGGCATGTGGTGTTGAAACTTGGTTTGTTGGTGGTACTGGTGTTGATGGTACTGTTGGTGCCGGTGATGTTGCTGAAGCTGGTACGTTTTGCACCATATTTTCCAAGGCTACAACTCGGGCATGAATTTCGTTAACTTCTTCTATTACTCTGGGGTGATTGTCGGTTCGGACGAGCGGATAAATAAGATCTAGAATTTGGTATAGTATATAGTCGTGACAAGATACTCTGGAAATGAGAGAGAAAATGGTGTTTTGGACAGGTTCGCCGGTAAGTGCTTCAGGTTCTTCGCCAAGAGGGCAATGTGGTGGATGAAAAGGATCATCTTCTTCTTATCTCCAATGATTGAGAAGGCTACGAACCCATCAGATGAATTGGGGATGGATGATTGGTTGATTCATTCTGATGACACTGCCTTCGGAGCTTAGGTGAAACTCCATATCGGAATAGCTGTCAGAATTCGAGGCATTCGAACTGGTTGAGGGATTCATCTCGTACGATCTGATGAAGGATTTTCGATAAGAAATAGATTGTAGGATGTAGATTAGTACCCTGCAATACATAATTTACATATGCATAAATAATACTAAAATACCATAAGTTACGGAGGAATCTACGGAAGCTGTTAGGCAAAGGTAACAATAACGATTACGCTAAGATATGAATTTATCTATACACTGTCTATGCAATAGAGGCAGTAAGATGTGTCTAGACTTTAAGGGTGATAAGCAATTAATTTTTGACACGAAATGATAAGCAAAACTTTTGACATGCAGACACGGTCGAAGTCCAGACTCACTAATGCATCTAAACAACTACTAGTTAGACACACTAATGCAAGACCTGGTTCGCTAAGACCACCGCTCTGATACCACATGAAGCGACCCGTCCTAATCCATAAGGACGAATACAATAACATATGATTACATCGCGAGGTATTTGACCTCTATATGATACATTTTACAAACGTTGTATTTATTTTTAAAAGACAACCTTTCATTATGTCACGGCCCTACTTTTTTTGTTATCTTTTACCATTAATTATTTAACGACCATTAACCATTAATTGTGTTAAGTCATTTCATGACCTATATTATTATTTTAGTAATAATATATTAATTATTATGTGTTACGTGAATATATGTATTCATATTTTAAAACGTACGTTTATACGATTCGCGGATTTCTGTCCGGCGAATCTTTTCGGTTTTTAAACCAACGGACGCGTTTTTGGGATATTTAAATCCTAATTATTTTAAATATGATATTTTAAGATCATATTATTATATAGTGTATTTATATTTATTTTTCGTCGCGCGTTTGTTATATTTCCGGATTTTTAATCGCGTAAGTGCGTTTTCGCTTTTCGGGTTTCGTTCGGGCATTCGGGCCACAAGGTTTCTTCCATTTATCAACTTGGCCCACCATGGGGCCCACCCCTCACCCAATTCAGCTGAAGCTAGGGGGGATATACTCCCTTGCTCTTTATTTTTGCTACCTCATAATTTTATTCCATAATTTATTTCCTAAACCTAATTACATAAAATTCTCTCAAGCCTCTCCTCCCCTCTTCTCTTGGCCGTCGACTAGCTCCTCCCCAACATCATCATCTTCATCAATTTTCATAGCTTGGATCAAGGATTGTTATACATCAACGCGTTCCTCGTTCCGTTCTCTACGCGATTATACTTCTCGTTTCTTGATTAGGGTATAAACCCTAACCCTAGAACTTTTAATTTTTCCTTACTTTTCTGTATTTTGATGATTTATTAATAGTATGATGATTATTAGTTGTTGTAATGTTGATTGTATGCGTAGAATTGCTCGTTTACATATGTTTTCGGTTTGATATAATTTGGACAGCAGCTCTTTCGTGTGTTTCTGACTTTGTAACTGATATAAAAGTTAAAATAAAGTATATAAATGAGTTCCTCACATCAAGACATTAATTTTAGACACCGGATTCATGTCGTTTCGATTCCCGGAACCCTAATTATGATCAAAATGGTATTTTGTTAAGATTGAAATGTGATTTTGGTATGAACCAGGTTTGGTCCGACTTTGTGACCATATTTGGTGACTTTAGGGTGTGTTAGTGTGTTAGGACTGATGGTGGGGCAAACTTTCATGTTCGGGTCATCTCAATCCGAGCCACGAATCACCCGTTACGTCTCAAACACGTTTTTGATTGAATTGAAGTTGCAAGTAGTGTGTTGGCTGTACATCATGACTTGTGGACTGTTCTTGGGGTGTTCTTGAGTGTACCAAAGTGTCGGGTAGTTTTCTTAGGCGGAGATATATATGTAAGGCTCGCCGAAAACCGACACCCGGGGCTCAGGATACGACCCGATGAACTTTTGATTTAAAACTTGTGATTAATTATTAAACTTATGTTATAAATAATGAATTTCATTATCATTTAATTACTTATGATAAAAAAAGTAATTATTATTATTTACAACTTATGATATATATATTTATTATATCATTTAATTAATATTTATGATTTAATTAACTTTTTAATTAAACATATGATTAATAATACTTCATTATTAATGGAAAATACTTATGATAAGTATTAAACTTATATTATGAGATTATTATAATAAGACTTATAATAAGGATTAATTAATTATTTAATTATTATAAGGCTTATTTATTATTTAATTATAATTTAATTATTAAATACTTATGATTTAATAATTATAATTAGAAACTTATGATATGATTAATAATTCATTATTAATTAATAATACTTATGATATGATTTAAAATTATTATTAATTAATAATACTTATATTATGACTAATATTTAATTAATTAATTAAATACTTATGTTATATTAATTATAACATTTAAACTTATATTAACTTTAATAATTCATTTTAATTTAATTAAACTTATGTTATGACATAATTAGACATATTTAACTTTAATAAACATTATAACTCACATTATTATTACAATTTACACTTTTAAAATTTACGTTGACCATGTTTGACCAAGGTTGACTTTCAGTTGACTTTTGTTGACTTTCTAATTAACGAAACTTTCCTAACTTATAAACTTTCCTAAAATAGCAACTTTCTAAATTTAGAAATTTTCCAAAAATAGAAACTTTCCAAAAATAGAAACTTTCCAAAAATGAAAACCTGCTAAAAATAGAAACTTTCTAAAAATAGAAAGTGTGTGTCCGTAAGCTGTTCCAATCAAACCGATGCATATTGAGTGTTGTTCTATGACTACTTGCAACATGTACAATAGCTATCATACTAAGACTTGACCTTAATTCGGTTAATTGTGTTGGTTACTTCATTACTATTAAGGTGAGTTATAGTCCCGTTTTTACATACTTTTCAAAGTATATTTTTGGGATGTGATTACATGCATTTTATTTCACGTTTAGACACAAGTGACAATTAAATTTAAATTATTCATTGTGAGTTGGACAAAAATATTCCCTAGTCTGGTAACTGTAATCATTGGTTTCTACCGGTGAACGCGAATCCTACAGATAGATCTATCGGGTTTGACAACCCCATTTCGAGCTAGTCGCGCTAGCAATTTATAATCGGAATGTTTAGTACTTCGTATTTTGTTGTAGATACACTGTCCAGTGTATATTTTTTTTTATTGTGTTTGGCAAGGGTAAATAAAGGGTTAAGTGGTTACCAGGTGGCTCATTGATAATGGAATAATGTTTAATGTTTTCTGACATTTTTAAATCTTGTGGTCTAAAGTTTATTCAATTATTTAAACCTATAATTCACTCAACCTTTGTGTTGACAGTTTACTCGCATGTTTTCACAGGTACTTGAGTTTATGTGATGCTTCCGCTGTGTTTAGAAGAGTCTGCATGCATTTGGGCAGATTTTTATGAAACAATTTATGAAACTTTGGCTTGCATTCAGTTTTTGAATAATTAATACTTGTGGGTTGTTGACAATGTTTTTGTGTCAACTTTGGATTATTAATATGTTGAGTTACTTTTAAACTACATATTTTGGTATGCTTTCCTTTTTGGGAAACTTTTGAAATAAAAGAATGCAATGTGATAATGCTAAAAACGAACATATATTTCATAGCATTATTCCTCAAGAAAGACAAGCTTTTAGTTGCAATTGTTCTATTTACAAGTGATATTCGTTTAAATAATAAAAGGTGAAGACAAAAGACAGATTCGACGAATTGAAGACGCAAACGACCAAAAAGCTCAAAAGTACAAAAGACAATCAAAGAGGTTCCAATTATCGATAAGAAACGTCTCAAAATTGCAAGAGTACAAGATTCAAAACGCAAAGTACAAGATATTAAATTGTACGCAAGGACGTTCGAAAATCCGGAACCGGGACCAGAGTCAACTCTCAACACTCGACGCAACGGACTAAAAATTACAATTTAACTATGTATATAAATATAATATAATATATAATTAATTCTTAAAATTAATATATATATTATAATATATTTATAAATCGTCGGCAAACAAAGAGCCAAAGCTGGGTGAGCTGTAATTTCAAACTCTGCGAGTTGCGGAGTTTGAAGGTAAAAAATTACGCGACTCGCGGAGTTCACCTGGACTCAAATTCCTATAAAAGTCAACGCAGTTCGACGAAAAATATATCCAAAAATATCAATCTCTCTATATCTATACGTATATATTTATATTTATATTTTAATTTTAATTTTAATTTTAATTTTAATTCTAATAATAAGGGTATGTTAGCGAATATTGTAAGGGTGTAAGTCGAAATTCTGTCCGTGTAACGCTACGCTATTTTTAATCATTGTAAGTTATGTTCAACCTTTTTAATTTAATGTCTCGTAGCTAAGTTATTATTATACTTATTTAAAACGAAGTAATCATGATGTTGGGCTAATTACTAAAATTGGGTAATTGGGCTTTGTACCATAATTGAGGTTTGGACAAAAGAACGACACTTGTGGAAATTAGACTATGGGCTATTAATGGGCTTTATATTTGTTTAACTAAATGATAGTTTGTTAATGTTAATATAAAGATTTACAATTGGACGTCCCTATAAATAACCATATACACTCGATCGGACACGATGGGCAGGGTATTTATATGTACGAATAATCGTTCATTTAACCGGACACGGGAATGGATTAATAGTCACTAGAATTATTAAAACAGGGGTGAAATTATGTACAAGGACACTTGGCATAATCGATAATAAAGTATTAAAACCTTGGGTTACACTCAATCGACATCCTGGTGTAATTATTAAACAAAGTAATAAAACCTTGTTACAGTTTAAGTCCCCAATTAGTTGGAATATTTAACTTCGGGTATAAGGATAATTTGACGAGGATACTCGCACTTTATATTTATGACTGATGGACTGTTATGGACAAAAAACAGACGGACATATTAAATAATCCAGGACAAAGGACAATTAAACCATGGGCATAAAACTAAAATCAACACGTCAAACATCATGATTACGGAAGTTTAAATAAGCATAATTCTTTTATTTCATATTTAATTTCCTTTATTTTATATTTAATTGCACTTCTAATTATCGCACTTTTATTATTATTGTATTTAATTGCACTTTTAATTATCGTACTTTTTAATTATCGCAAGTTTATTTTATCGCACTTTTATTTATCGCAATTTCATTATCGTTATTTACTTTACGCTTTAAATTAAGTCTTTTATTTATTTAATATTTTACATTTTGTTTTAACTGCAACTAAAGTTTTTAAAATCGACAAACCGGTCATTAAACGGTAAAAACTCCCCTTAATAATAATAATATTACTTATATATATATTTGTATTTTTATAAAATAAAACTAATATAGCGTTAAGCTTTGTGAAAAAGATTCCCTGTAGAACGAACCGGACTTACTAAAAACTACACTACTGTACGATTAGGTACACTGCCTATAAGTGTTGTAGCAAGGTTTAAGTATATCCATTCAATAAATAAATAAATATCTTGTGTAAAATTGTAACGTATTTAATAGTATTTCCTAGTAAAATTTAAGTTATTTTATATACACCTCGCATAACATCAAGCATTGTAAAAATACGTTTTAAATATTCGAAAACATAAAAAGAAAACAAAAATATAAATATTTTTAAGAGTTTGTTAAATATTTAAGTTTTATAAAGTTTCTTTATTTTTATTTTATAAAAAAATATAAGTTTTATTTAAATATTTTGTTTTTATTAAAACATAAAAAAACCGAAAAAAATATATATATAAATCTAGTTTTATGATTTTTATTTATAAAATTATAAAGTATTTTATTTCTATTTTAGTTTTTTAAGATAAGTTTCATTTAAATTATATAAATATATTAATTAAATTAAAAAAAATAATTACGTCGAAAACTGAAACAAAACAGCCTGTCATCTGAAATTTTGATCTCCGCGACTCGCGGAGTTGGTTGCCAGGTGGAGCCGCAACTCGCAGAGTTCTCCCTGACGCGCCTGACAGAACCCTAAAAGCATTTATTACGGAGTAGTTATTATTATTAATTTTTAATTATACCCTAATTAGTTTTTGTTAATTTATTATTTAGTTTAGATTTTTAGATTTAATTTATTTATTTAGTTAAATTAGTTTAATTAAATTATAAAATTATAAAATTAATAAATTTATAAAATAAATAATATAAAAATAATATTTTTATAAAAAATTGTACTTTTTACAACTTTTAGTATATTTTTATATTTTGTCCCTTTTTAATTTTTTTAGCGTAATTTTTTGTATTTTTCGCTCGTATTTAGTTTTAATTCATAGTTTTTGCCATAGTTATTTTTATTTCTAGATTTTTAGGCTTTGCCGTAAAATTCCTTAAGTGCTTTTTCTTTAGACTAAGATTAAAGTGCTTTAGAATTTTGCGACGTCTTTTTAAGTTTTAGTACCTTTTTAAGTCATTTCCATTTGGGATACAGTTTTACTTGTAAGCTTTAATATTTTTAGACGCCTTTTACCTATGTATCAATTATCATTCCAATTAGTAATCTCAATTTGCGATTATAATTTTAAGTTAGTGGTAGTAATAAAGTTGGGTTAGTCGAGTGTTTTAAAGTTTTATAAGTCACTCTTTTTCTTTCTTATTTTTCGACGCCTTTTATTTTTCAACTCTTTTCTTTTTCTTCCTTATTTCTCGACGCGCTCTTTTTCTTTCTTATTTCTCGCCATTCTAGTTTTAGGACATAGATTTTTATTCTACTTCTTATCTAAATTTCTTAAAATTATGAAAATTTATTTTAAGTGGTTAAATTGATAGACATCAAAATTTTCTGGTTCGTAGTAATAGTTGGATTTGTACGTGGACCGGGTTATTGGAGCCAAACAGTCCTCAATTATATTGAGACCAAACGAATCCTGCCCCTCTGCTGCATCTTTTGGCTATTCGAAACGTGGTCAAAATCAGAAAAGTCTATTAATTGGATAACTTATATAATTTTTTCTTTCCTTTTAAAAACTAATAGGATATTCAGTGAATGCACCGAGCAAGACGTTCACCACCTTTTGTACGTTCACCACCTGTAACTAGATCAAGACATCTAGCAAATATTACCGCCGTTGATTTTTCTTTAGAATCGTCATCCAGTCAACCAAGTACTCCAGTTCAAATTTCCGATAATTCATTTTTTGAACCCGACCTCACAATTGAGAATCCGGAGAATATTCAGGGACGATTCATAGATCCTGAACCATTAAATTTTCCTCCGGAACCACCAATCATTCAAACAGAGATTGTTGAGGAACGAACCATTAAATCAGAATCCTCTAGTGATTCAAATTCAACAAATTTAATTATGGAAAATCTGGAACCTTTAAGTATGGAAGACCGAATGAGAGCTAAACGCACTGGCCAAGGTCACGCAATTACTCATCTAGACATTAATGCGCCAGATTATGAAATCAAAGGACAAATTCTACACATGGTGACTAATCAATGCCAATTTAGTGGTGCGCCGAAGGATGATCCAAATGAACATCTTCGTACCTTTAATAGGATCTGCACTCTATTTAAAATCCGAGAAGTGGAGGATGAACAGATATATCTCATGTTATTTCCCTGGACTTTAAAGGGAGAATCCAAAGATTGGTTGGAATCGTTACCTGAAGGGGCGATTGATACATGGGACGTTTTAGTTGAAAAATTTCTTAAACAATTCTTTCCGGCATCTAAAGCCGTAAGGCTTCAAGGAGAAATTGTTACGTTCACACAGAAGCCAAATGAAACTCTATATGAGGCGTGGACAAGATTTGGAAAGTTATTAAGAGGATGTCCGCAACATGGTTTAGACACCTGTCAAATAGTACAAATATTCTACCAAGGATGCGACATCACTACAAGGAAAGACATCGATATAGCAGCTGGTGGTTCTATTATGAAGAAAACCGAAACTGATGCTTACAAAATTATTGATAACACTGCTTACCACTCACATGAGTGGCACCAAGAAAAAGATATCATTAGATCATCTAAAGCAGCTAGAGCTGATTCTAGCCATGACTTAGATTCCATTTCCGCAAAGATAGATGCTGTCGAGAGACGAATGGAAAAGATGACTAAAGATATCCACTCAATACGAATTAGTTGTGAGCAGTGTGGAGGACCACATTTGACAAAAGATTGTCTCAGTATTGAATTAACAATGGAACAAAGAGAGAATGTTTCATATCTAAACCAAAGGCCTGGAAATAATTATCAGAATAATTATCAACCGCCAAGAGCGATCTACAATCAAAACCGGAATTATAATCGAAATATTGCATACAACAACCAACAAGGTCCTAGCAATCAACAAGTATCCAACAATACTTACAACCAGCAAAGACCTAATTTTCAAAACAAACCACCAACCGATGATAAAAAGCTGAATTTAGAAGATATGATGACAAAGCTAGTTGAAACTCAAACGCAGTTTTTCACATCTCAAAAACAAACTAATGAACAAAATGCTCAAGCATTTAGAAATCAACAAGCTTCTATTCAAAACTTGGAACAAGAAGTAAGTAACCTAGCAAGGTTAATAGGTGAAAGAAAATCGGGAAGTTTACCTAGTGATACAAATGCTAACCCCCGGAATGAAACGGCTAAAGCCATTACCACAAGAAGTGGTACAACACTTAAACCACCTGAAATACCTGTAACTTCTGATGAAGCTATTCCTACTCCTCAAGAACCACAACCAGATCAAGATAAGAAAAAAGAACTGGTAGTTGAAAAGGTTAATGAAGATATCACAGTTAAGGCTAAACCTTATGTTAAACCATACCAACCACCACTTCCTTACCCGAGTAAAATGAAAAAAGAGAAACTTGAAGCCGAGCAATCCAAATTCTTGGATATGTTTAAACAGATAAATGTAAATCTTCCTTTCATTGATGTGATTTCAGGAATGCCTAGATATGCTAAATTTCTGAAAGATCTAATCTCAAATAGAAAGAAAATGGAAGAACTCTTGGCTGTTACTATGAATGCTAATTGTTCAGCAGTGCTGTTGAATAAGATACCAGAAAAATTATCTGATCCAGGAAGTTTCACAATTCCATGTTTTCTGGGTAGTCTTAGTTCAATAGAAGCATTGGCAGACTTAGGTGCTAGTATAAATTTAATGCCGTATTCATTATACGCTAAACTAGACCTTGGAGAATTGAAACCAACAAGAATAAGTATACAACTAGCCGATAGATCAATAAAATATCCTAGAGGGATAATGGAGAACATGCTAGTTAAAGTTGGTACTTTAGTATTTCCAGTAGATTTTGTTGTTCTGGACATGGAAGAAGATTCTCAAGTTCCTCTCATATTAGGAAGACCATTCTTAAACACGGCTAAAGCAATGATAGACGTGTTCGGTAAGAAATTGACCCTAAGTATAGAGGATGAGAGTGTTACCTTTTCAGTTGATAGAGCAATGCAACAACCGCAATCTGCAGATGATACATGTTATTATATTCAAACTATAGATTCACATGCAGAATTGTTAGAAGAATTTCCAGAATTACAAGGAACAGGAGAATGTTCTTTAGGAGAAGGAACTGAACCAATTGATGAAGCTGAAATGTTAGCTACACTAATAGCTAATGGATATGAACCAACAACAGAAGAAATTCAAATGCTAAAAGAAGAAGACAGATATCGATATAAATCATCGATAGAAGAACCTCCGAAATTAGAGTTAAAGCCACTTCCAAACCATTTGGAATACGCTTATTTACATGATGAATCTGAATTACCTGTAATAATATCGTCTTCTCTTACTGAAAATGGGAAATCACAACTCATTTCTGTGTTGAAAGCTCATAAACCAGCCATTGCATGGAAGATTCATGATATAAAAGAAATAAGTCCTTCGTATTGCACACATAAAATCCTTATGGAAGAAGGTCATAAAACGTATGTGCAACGCCAACGAAGACTAAATCCGAATATGCAAGATGTTGTTAAAAAAGAAATAATTAAACTGCTAGATGCAGGTTTAATTTATCCAATTTCTGATAGTCCATGGGTCAGCCCAGTTCATTGCGTGCCTAAGAATGGTGACATGACTGTCATTACAAATGAAAAAAAATGAGCTTATTCCTACTAGGACTGTAACAGGATGGCGTGTATGTATTGATTATAGAAAATTAAATGACGCCACCAGAAAAGATCTCTTTCCCTTACCTTTTATTGATCAAATGTTGGAAAGATTAGCCAAAAACAGTTACTATTGTTTTCTTGATGGATTTTCCGGATATTTTCAAATTCCAATAGCACCCGAAGACCAAGAGAAAACCACATTCACGTGCCCTTATAGTACTTTTGCTTACAAACGCATGCCATTTGGACTTTGCAACGCCCCTGCAACCTTTCAAAGGTGCATGATGGCGATTTTTCACGACATGATAGAAGAATGCATGGAAGTTTTCATGGATGACTTTTCAGTCTTCGGTGATACTTTTGAATCATGTCTAGATAATCTTGAATGAATGCTTATTAGATGCGAACAATCAAATCTAGTTCTTAATTGGGAGAAATGCCATTTCATGGTTAAAGAAGGCATCGTTCTTGGACATAAAATTTCAAAAGAAGGAATTGAAGTGGATAGAGCTAAAGTAGATGTAATTGCTAAACTTCCACATCCCACCAATGTTAGAGGAGTTAGGAGTTTTCTAGGGCATGCCGGTTTTTACCGACATTTCATAAAAGATTTTTCTAAAATTGCCACTCCTATGAATAAACTCCTAGAAAAGGATGCTCCATTCATCTTTTCAGATGAATGCATCAAATCTTTTAATATTCTTAAAGAGAAACTCACTAATGCGCCGATCATAATAACACCAAATTGGAATCTACCGTTTGAACTAATGTGTGATGCAAGTGATTTTGCAATGGGAGCCGTTTTAGGACAAAGGATTGAAAAACGATTTCAACCTATATATTATGCTAGTAAGACGTTACAAGGAGCACAAATGAATTACACAACTACTGAAAAAGAACTCCTTGCTATTGTCTTTGCTTTTGACAAATTTCCTTCATATCTCGTTCTAGCAAAAACGGTGGTCTATACCGACCATTCTGCTCTTAGATACCTATTTTTGAAACAAGATGCCAAACCAAGATTAATCCATTGGATCTTACTCTTACAAGAGTTCGATATTGAAAGCCGAGATAAAAGAGGAGCAGAAAATCTCGCCGCTGATCATCTTTCTCGTCTTGAAAATCCCGAATTAGAAGTTCTAAATGAATCAGCCATACAAGACAACTTTCCTGATGAATATCTATTGAAGATAGATTATAATGAAATTCCATGGTTTGCAGACTATGCAAACTATTTAGTATGTGGATTCCTTGAAAAAGGATTATCGTACCAAAAACGAAAGAAATTCTTCAGTGATATAAAACACTATTTCTGGGAAGATCCACATCTGTTTAAAAGTTGTCCAGATGAAATAATATTCTGATGTGTATTCGGAGATGAAGCTAGTAAAATTTTAAACCATTGTCACACAGGACCAACAGGAGGGCACTATGGGCCTCAACTAACAGCAAGAAAAGTTTATGATGCTGGATTCTATTGGCCTACAATTTACAAAGACGCACACCTTCTTTGCAAATCCTGTGATGCTTGTCAAAGGGCCGAAAAATAAGTCAACGTGATGAAATGCCACAAAATGTCATTCAAGTATGTGAAGTATTTGACATTTGGGGTATTGACTTTATGGGTCCATTTCCAAAATCTCATAATAATCTCTATATTTTCGTAGCCATTGATTATGTATCTAAATGGGCGGAAGCACAAGCTCTCCCAACTAACGATGCACGAGTTGTAGTCAACTTTTTAAAACGTCTTTTTGCAAGGTTTGGAACACCAAAAGCTTTAATAAGTGATCGGGGTACTCATTTCTGTAAAAATCAACTTGAGAAAGTTCTCAAAAGATATGGAGTAACTCATAAAATCTCCACCGCATATCATCCACAAATAAGTGGACAAGTTGAAAATACCAACCGAGCTTTAAAACGTATTCTAGAAAAAACCGTAGGATCAAATCCGAAGGAATGGTCCATTAAATTGGAGGATGCACTCTGGGCTTTTAGAACAGCCTACAAAACTCCAATTGGAACCACACCTTTTAGACTCGTTTATGGAAAAGCATGTCATCTTCCAGTAGAAATTGAACACAAAGCATTTGGGGCTTTGAAGACATGTAATCTTGATTTACATGAAGCTGGACGTCTACGATTAAGTCAATTAAATGAATTAGAAGAATTAAGACATGAAGCATACGAAAATTCGTTAATCTATAAAGAAAGAACAAAGAAATGGCATGATAAAAGAATCAGAAGTTTAAAAGAATTTAAAGAAGGAGACAGAGTTCTTCTTTTCAATTCACGATTCAAGCTATTTCCTGGAAAATTGAAATCAAGATGGTCTAGACCATTCATAGTCAAAAGAGTTTTCCCATACGGAACGATAGAATTAATAAATTCAAATGGAATTGAATTTAAAGTTAATGGTCACATAGTTAAACATTACATAGATAGTCCGATGGAAGTCGACAATGAAGTTAATCACAATTTCGATACCACAGCTAACTAAGTGTGGGGAGAATCAAGTCTTTTAAAGGATAATATGTATTTCTGTTAGAGTTAGATTTTCTGTTTTCGTGTAGTTCTCGAAAATGGAACCCGAATGGTCTTTCCCTAGCAGACCCTAAAGAACTAGTCTTCTCCCCCCATTCTGAATTTTTATTTTTTTTAGGTTTTTACGAAATGAAGACTGCCTGTGAACTAAACCATGGTCTAATGCTACACGCTTTGATCACTAAACATAATAATGACACACTTCCGAGTGAAATAGTATCAGTAATCAGAGAAAGATTGGACGGAGTAAGAAAAGAATCCAGATGCGAAGATAATAAGTTACAATTTGGTAAAGGAAAATCAAAATCCACAGCGAAAAGAAGAGCACGACACCTAGAAAGATGTCACAAATGCGGAAAATGGTCACATGGAGGTAAATGTTCAAATAATCAAACCTATTCAAACACCGAATTTGTTACTTTATGCAGAGACGGACCGTTCATATGTTTAGAAGAAAAAACACTGAATGCTCGAGGTTACGCCTATGTAGCCATGGAAAATCAATTAAACCGACTATCTTATGAATGGGATAGGTCATATCACTAAGAATACTATCTCACAGGTAAGTCTGTACAGATTTTATTTTTTATTTTCATTTTTAACCTTTTGATAATAAACACTAATTTGTTCGCTATAAAGTATTAAATTGGTATTCAATAAAATTAGGTTTAGCGACCGAAATTATTGATATCATACAAAAATTTATTACATCACTGCGAAATTTAACGTTTATTCTTAAGGTATAAATATCTTTAATCAATCAACCCAAAATATTTCAAAAATTCGTCATGAGTTAAATTAGGTCATGGAACCGAAATTACTTTACCGAAAAGAGGGGCGCATATTTTTGATAATATTTGATTGATTAAAGTGGGATAAAAGCCAAAAAGATTTTTAATTTTATTTTTACCATGTTTTTAAAATTAATATATAAATCTTAAATTAATATTGTGAACTTTGTAAGATCAATATATTTAAGTTTGTCAATATTTGAAAATTTTTAATATTTTTAATATAAGTTTGTATGTATAACAACAAAATTAAATATAAGTTTGGTGTGAATTTATAATATGAATTTTTAATTAAGTTTGGTGTGAATTTATAATATGAATTTTTAATTAAGTTTGGTGTGAATTTAAAATTTTATGCATTTTAAATTTAAGTTTGGTGTGAATTTAAAAACAAAAATTTACTTTATTTCGCTAAGTTAAAAATATGATTTTTAAAATTCGTCGTAAGTTGATGACTAGGTCTTTGAACCGAAATTGCTTTACCCGAGGGAGGGACGAGAACTTTTATTATCATTATTTTTAATCTTATTGACTTAAAGTATGCCAAAAACATTTAAAAAACCCAAAAATCTTAGCTTTTAAAACAATCGCTACAAAAAGACAAATTTTAAAATTTTGTCGAGGGACGGACTAGGACATCGATCCGAAACGACCTCGTCCTAAAACAAAGGAAAACAAAATTTTAAATTTATTTTATATTTGTTTTATAAGTTAAGGCTTATTAAATAAAAATGTGGTCGCGACTCGCGGAGTTTGAAGAACACAAACACCGCAAGTCGCGGAGCTTGCAAAATCTAGAAAAAATAAAAAGCTGAACGAACAGATCAGTCCACAAAACCCAACTCAAAAATACTGCGAAAAACACACACAAACACATCACAAAATCGAATTTTTTCACCGACAATCATCACATTTTTTACTAAAATCATGTTGAGAAGGTTGCTATCAAGGAATTACTCAAGAAAAACGGTAAATTTCTACACCTAAACACCATTTAATCCGAAAATTAGTGTTCTTGAGCAATTTTATACCCAATTCGATTTTGATGCTTTTTAGTGTAATTATGCTTAAATTGCTTGTGTATTATGCTTGTATAACCTAGATTGATGCTATTTAACATGATTAGAAGCCTTAAATTTCAACTTTTGAGTAATCTAGGGTTTGTGTTCTTGAGCAATTTGGGGCTTTTTGATATAAACAGGTTATGGCTGATTTTTGTCATGAATTGTTGCTAAATTAAGTAGTGTAACATATTTAGGTAGTTAAATGATCCAAACTTTGAGCCTAAACATGATTTTGAGAATTAAAGTGGACTTTTTCAAGTCTAAAATTCATGAACTTGATTTTTAAGAGATAATGCCATTTGAAACTTGTTTAATTGCTAGTAATGATTATTTTGACATGTTATTTGAGTTGAATGCTTATGAACTTGGCGAACATTTTCGTATATGCTTATTTGAAAAAGTGTAGATTTGATAAAAATATGAAAATGAGCTTAGTTTGATATAAATTGAACATGTCATTGTAATTATTTTGATTGATGATTTTGCTGACACTAATGCATATTTGGATGCACAAAAATTGTGTTTGATGTGTTTTGCAGACTGAAAGGGGTGAATCTTCATCCCAAGCTCGCAATGCTCCTCCTGAGAATGCGGAACAACAGGATGTTGATAGCTATTATAAACAAGATATACCTCATCCAGTTATGACATTTTCAGATATGCACTTGGAAGAGTTGCACCTGAACTTGAGATTTGACAGACATTGGATAGATTATCCAAAATACCAAAGGGGCTTGCATACTCTTCATTCTAAAGTTGTTGAAGTACCTAGGGTAATAGAATGGGAACCATTAGAAGCTGTAGAATTGGCCGGGCCAATTTGAGAATTACTTACACAGAGGTATGGTAATTCTACTTTTAACGATTGGGTACGATTATTCAGCATGCGTAGACCTGTATATAAAGTATGGTGTGAAGAATTATTGTGTAGTATAGAAATAAATGATCGGGTAGCTAGTTTAACCGATCGATCTATTATTAGATTTTTGTTAGGAGGTCCAATGCGCCACATGTCTCTACTAGACATGGCTCAGGCCTTACGTATATATACGCCTGAGGAGTTAGCATCTGCCGATTGTAGAGGGTTGATATTGAACGGTAGGAAAATTGATGAAAATTTTGATACGCATGGTGTATGGAGTCAAATGACTAGCCATCACCGATTTAAAGGGGAAAATACTCTTATTTGGATATAGATAGAGCAGAGTTAAGAGTAATTCATAGGTTTTTAGCTAATTCGATTACACAAAGAGGTAAGAATAAGGAAAAGGTAAATGAACAGGATTTGTTTTACCACATGTGTATTCGAGACTCACAAAGCGCTGTAAGTATACCTTATTGTGTGGGTTATTATTTATCAGCTATGGTTAGGGGGATGAGACCGCATAGCATAATAGGAGGTGGTATATTTATTACTTTGATTGCTGAATATCTCGGTGTGGATATAAGTCGGGGGGATTATTAGTCGAAGAACCAGAACCCCGCGATACAATAGGTTTAAATGTATACTATGGTGCGAAGGTTTTGAAGAGGTGAAATAACGCTGCAGTACAATACCATGGTAGACATCCACAGGTTGAGAGAAACCAACAGCCAGGAAATGTGGGAGGGGGAAATGAAATGACAGAAATGCAAAGGTTTATAGCTTCACAAGAGTATGAAAATGCTAGACATCGAGCATTTGAAGATTGGCAAGTTCATCAAAACCAAATCATAGCTCATTGCCAACATGTAGGTAGAAACTATATTCCTACTCAATCGCCCGTATTTCCTCCCTGGTCTATAGAGATCCAACCACCGTATCCTACGTATAACCCAGTCGAAGCATTCTATAACACATACGGTTATGCATGGAACCCCTACTGGTATCAGTATCATCCCTAATCTACTTAGTTTTATTTATTTTATTATTTGTAATGTTGATACATTTAATACTTTTGTTAACATTGTAATAGTTTTTATAATTTTCTAACTTTTATTATTAGATTTTAATAATTTTTGAATGTGGGGTAATATACCAAACTTCAAGAATATGTATATATGTTTGCAGTTTATCTTATGTATACAACAGGATAAAACAATGCATTTTCAAAGACTGACATTAAGTTCAGCAAAAGCAACTAATTTTGACGACAAGATGCAAAATATATGTGAAATAACAACAAGACGGAATGAATAAATTATGTGCACCATTTATCATTCAACACAAACAACAATATATTTGGAAACTTTGGTAAAATTTAATCATTTCTACGCTAATCACCCTCAATAATTTAAATTATTACTGATTTCTTGCAAATGAGGGCATTGCAAGATCTTAAGTGTGGGAAGGGGTTAAATTCTTTCGGATTTTAAAATTTTTTATATTAAACACTTGGTTACCATTAAAAATACTAGTAAAGTAGTAGTTGTATTAGAATCTAGTGCTCTCTGATAATAAAAAACAGCCCTAGTCTTATATACTGACTACCCAATTCTAGTAAAAATTTTCAAAATTTTCAATTAAATGAACTCAAAATCATGTTTATACATATTTATGAATGATAAAACTAGGTTTTAACACCGAAATTATTGTTACCTCGGAAAGGACATAAATTGAGAAACAAACTAAAATGTTAGAATTCATTTAAAATGGAATAGAGGACAATAAAAAGGAAAATAAAAGCCAAGTGTGGGAAAATTTACCAAGTTATTTTAAACATATGTCACATATTTCTGTAACAAATAACTGAAAATACTTTTGCTTTGGACTAAACTAAACTGTTTTGCCCGATGAAAGAAAAGAAGAGATGGATCTACACGATGAATCAATTCCATCATTAAAAGGAAGTAAAGTCTTCTGAAAAAGAAACGCGCTTCTTGATTTTGGTCAGGAAGTTGTCGTCCAGACCAGCTGTAGGTTGATGAAAAATCTAGAAAAGTCATCTCTAAAATCAGCAGGAAATCCACGGACCCCAGCATAAAACAGGGTCGCCAAGTGGGCAGATTTATCCTAACCATGAGAAGGATTTATCTCGTACAATGGGGGGCACCGTGCAAATTAGCTTGATAAGACTAATAAATCAGATCCCCAGAAAGGATAATCTCCTTTAAAGATCAAAAATCAGCTTTTAAGACTGATATTACTCAATCCTTGAGATTGACCTTAAAGATTGAGAATTACAAACTCATGGAATTCAATGATATCTAAACTCGAGCTTGAACGAGAAAATATTTTGATAAAATTACAAACCGATTTGTTTTCTGAAAACTCATTTTCAATGCGTTCATTACCATTGAACGTAAAATCCTAGGAATTCATCTGGAATTCATTAGGTCATCTGAACCAAATCGGGTGTCAACCGTAAGAACGGTGGTTGCATAGCATGGTCAAAGACAGGACCTTGTGCCAGACCGAAAAATCATAAAGGTGAGCTTTACTATTGCTCCTACCAAGGATAGTAATTGCGTCTGACACGTTATAGACCATAATTAAAAGCATGTCAGGGGACATTGCCTTAACAGTTACTTGTTTAACGCTTTCCTTTACAACCGGACGGTAGTTTACCGAAAGGTAATATACGGAACAAGTATACTGGACGTGTTGCTTTCCCAATACAAGGTTAGCAAGTGGGTGACACAAAACCACAAGTTTTGAGCTAAAAATTTTCAAATCTGAAACCCACCAAACCCACAAAAATATTTTGCAAACACCGGTGAAGTGTTATTCCGGAAAACTTATCTAGGGTAAAAGCAAGATTTAATTTTCAAAAAAATCAAATGTTTTCATAAAGATCCAATTTCCTAAAGGATCTAAATTTTCATAAGTCATGTGAGACTGTAAACCACATCGTTACTACCATTGTTTATACCGCCGTATTGAAATCACTGATGTACAAAGTGTGAAGAATAAAGAAGTGATTCTAGTATTTCAAGACGATATTGCTTGAGGACAAGCAACGCTCAAGTGTGGGAATATTTGATAATGCTAAAAACGAACATATATTTCATAGCATTATTCCTCAAGAAAGACAAGCTTTTAGTTGTAATTGTTCTGTTTACAAGTGATATTCGTTTAAATAATAAAAGGTGAAGACAAAAGACAGATTCGACGAATTGAAGACGCAAACGACCAAAAAGCTCAAAAGTACAAAAGACAATCAAAGAGGTTCCAATTATCGATAAGAAACGTCTCAAAATTGCAAGAGTACAAGATTCAAAACGCAAAGTACAAGATATTAAATTGTACGCAAGGACGTTCGAAAATCCGGAACCGGGACCAGAGTCAACTCTCAACACTCGACGCAACGGACTAAAAATTACAAGTTAACTATGTATATAAATATAATATAATATATAATTAATTCTTAAAATTAATATATATATTATAATATATTTATAAATCGTCGGCAAACAAAGAGCCAAAGCTGGGTGAGCTGTAATTTCAAACTCCGCGAGTTGCGGAGTTTGAAGGCAAAAAATTACGCGACTCGCGGAGTTCACCTGGACTCAAATTCCTATAAAAGCCAACGCAGTTCGACGAAAAATATATCCAAAAATATCAATCTCTCTATATCTATACGTAAATATTTATATTTATATTTTAATTTTAATTTTAATTTTAATTTTAATTCTAATAATAAGGGTATGTTAGCGAATATTGTAAGGGTGTAAGTCGAAATTCTGTCCGTGTAACGCTACGCTATTTTTAATCATTGTAAGTTATGTTCAACCTTTTTAATTTAATGTCTCGTAGCTAAGTTATTATTATGCTTATTTAAAACCAAGTAATCATGATGTTGGGCTAATTACTAAAATTGGGTAATTGGGCTTTGTACCATAATTGGGGTTTGGACAAAAGAACGACACTTGTGAAAATTAGACTATGGGCTATTAATGGGCTTTATATTTGTTTAACTAAATGATAGTTTGTTAATGTTAATATAAAGATTTACAATTGGACGTCCCTATAAATAACCATATACACTCGATCGGACACGATGGGCAGGGTATTTATATGTACGAATAATCGTTCATTTAACCGGACACGGGAATGGATTAATAGTCACTAGAATTATTAAAACAGGGGTGAAATTATGTACAAGGACACTTGGCATAATCGATAATAATGTATTAAAACCTTGGGTTACACTCAATCGACATCCTGGTGTAATTATTAAACAAAGTAATAAAACCTTGTTACAGTTTAAGTCCCCAATTAGTTGGAATATTTAACTTCGGGTATAAGGATAATTTGACGAGGATACTCGCACTTTATATTTATGACTGATGGACTGTTATGGACAAAAACCATACGGACATATTAAATAATCCAGGACAAAGGACAATTAAACCATGGGCATAAAACTAAAATCAACACGTCAAACATCATGATTACGGAAGTTTAAATAAGCATAATTCTTTTATTTCATATTTAATTTCCTTTATTTTATATTAATTGCACTTCTAATTATCGCACTTTTATTATTATTGTATTTAATTGCACTTTTAATTATCGTACTTTTTAATTATCGCAAGTTTATTTTATCGCACTTTTATTTATCGCAATTTCATTATCGTTATTTACTTTACGCTTTAAATTAAGTCTTTTATTTATTTAATATTTTACATTTTGTTTTAACTGCAACTAAAGTTTTTAAAATCGACAAACCGGTCATTAAACGGTAAAAACTCCCCTTAATAATAATAATATTACTTATATATATATTTGTATTTTTATAAAATAAAACTAATATAGCGTTAAGCTTTGTGAAAAAGATTCCCTGTGGAACGAACCGGACTTACTAAAAACTACACTACTGTACGATTAGGTACACTGCCTATAAGTGTTGTAGCAAGGTTTAAGTATATCCATTCAATAAATAAATAAATATCTTGCGAGGTGTATATAAAATAGCTTAAATTTTATATGGTTATTTATAGGGACGTCCAATTGTAAATCTTTATATTAACATTAACAAACTATCATTTAGTTAAACAAATATAAAGCCCATTAATAGCCCATAGTCTAATTTCCACAAGTGTCGTTCTTTTGTCCAAACCCCAATTACGGTACAAAGCCCAATTACCCAATTTTAATAATTAGCCCAACATCATGATTACTTCGTTTTAAATAAGCATAATAATAACTTAGCTACGAGACATTAAATTAAAAAGGTTGAACATAACTTACAATGATTAAAAATAGCGTAGCGTTACACGGACAGAATTTCGACTTACACCCTTACAATATTCGCTAACATACCCTTATTATTAGAATTAAAATTAAAATTAAAATTAAAATTAAAATATAAATATAAATATTTACGTATAGATATAGAGAGATTGATATTTTTTGAATATATTTTTCGTCGAACTGCGTTGGCTTTTATAGGAATTTGAGTCCAGGTGAACTCCGCGAGTCGCGTAATTTTTTGCCTTCAAACTCCGCAACTCGCGGAGTTTGAAATTACAGCTCACCCAGCTTTGGCTCTTTGTTTGCCGACGATTTATAAATATATTATAATATATATATTAATTTTAAGAATTAATTATATATTATATTATATTTATATACATAGTTAACTTGTAATTTTTAGTCCGTTGCGTCGAGTGTTGAGAGTTGACTCTGGTCCCGGTTCCGGATTTTCGAACGTCCTTGCGTACAATTTAATATCTTGTACTTTGCATTTTGAATCTTGTACTCTTGCAATTTTAAGACGTTTCTTATCGATAATTGGAACCTCTTTGATTGTCTTTTGTACTTTTGAGCTTTTTGGTCGTTTGCGTCTTCAATTCGTCGAATCTGTCTTTTGTCTTCACCTTTTATTATTTAAACGAATATCACTTGTAAATAGAACAATTGCAACTAAAAGCTTGTCTTTCTTGAGGAATAATGCTATGAAATATATGTTCGTTTTTAGCATTATCACAATGTCATTTATTAAATTCATTTAAGTTCGATTAAGTTGTGGGATCAAGTGATGGAGCCGTTAAGTGTTTTGACGGGGACATCACAGTTGGTATCAGAGCTCTGGTTGTAGGGAACTAGATGGTCTTAATGTGATCAACCTGCGGTTCTTAGGGTGCATTAGAGTCTAGTCTACAACCCGACCCTTTTGCTATAGCATTATTATGCATTTCATTTCGGATGTGTTATATCATTAGCATTTATATCTTTTGGTATGTGGTTTGCGGTTTTACTGTTTGCAGATGTCGACTTCGAACGATAACTCAGTTGCTGCTCCTGCTCCTCCGGCTGCTGCCAGACGCCGTGCTGATCAACCGGAGATCGATGATCCTGTTCACTACTACTTTTCCACCCTTACCCATATGAATAGGGCTTATAATGAAGTGACGCGTATTAATGCTCTCAGTGATTGTATGCGTACTTTGCCACATAACGAGATGATGGACCAGATACGAGCTAGTATGGATTCATTTGTTAGCTTCAAGAACAATGTTGGGATCGAGAGTCGTAAGCGTAACCGTGAAGTTGACGCTAGGTTCGAGGCTCTAGAGAGCACAGTTCGTGGTTTGAAGGAAGAGTTGGAAGAAGTGAAAGGAAAGTTGCGGAAGTATGAGCCTTCTGCTGAGACTCATGCTGGCCCAGCTTATCACACCCGCTCTAAGCAGATGTGATATGATGATTCATGATTGATAATTTATTTCATAAGACTTAATGTCCTTTCATACATACATTTTTAGGTTATGTACGGCGTTTTGCCGAGGATTTTATTAAGATTTTGTTATGGGATGTTTTTCATTATGTATGGATGGTTATTTTTATGACATCTATTATCATTATCACATTTTATTTCTGATGTTGTGACTCTTGGCATGTTATATTATGCGTAATGTAGATCATGTATGTTAGGTGCTATGTATGTTGTACGATGTTATCATAAAATATGTATGCATGTGGTGGTTATTTCTATAACAATCATAACTGTCATGTTATTACTCATAGTGGTTACTGACTATTATTTTAATGGTTAATCTTTTCGTGTTCGATCTATTCCTTTATAACACTGGTATTATTCTTAGTACTAACGGTTGTGTTATTCTGTTTTGAAGATCATGCCTCCTAGAGAGTCCAACGAAGCCCGTATCCAACGTCTGGTTACTGAAGGGATAGCTTCTGCGATGGCAGCGAATGCTAATGTGAACAACAATCAGGTGGGATGCTCCCACAAAACGTTTATGGCAAGTCGTCCACAGGAATTCAGTGGTACAGAAGGACCCATAGGACTTACCCGCTGGCTTGAGAAAATCGAGTCTATTTTCAGTGTTAGTCGAGTCCGAGAGGAGGACAAGGTTAGTTTTGCTAGCTGCACTTTGAAGGATAGTGCATTGACCTGGTGGAACAACTTGGTTAACAGTTTGGGAAATGATGTGGCTTATGGTTTAACTTGGAATAATTTCAAGGAAAGAATGATCACTCGCTACCATCCTAGGGGTGAGCTTAAGAAGTTAGAGGTTGAACTTAAAAACTTGAAAATGAAGGGCACCGAATTAGATGCCTACGAGTAGAGGTTCTTTGAGTTGACTTTGTTGTGCCCTAATGTTTATACCGATGAGAATCTTAAGATTGAAGCTTACATTGATGGGTTGTCCGAGAAAATTGAACATGGAGTTGAATCTAGTGAGCCCCAGACTATTGAGGCCGCGATGTCAATGGCTCATAAGTTGAATGATAAGATCTTGAGAAGAAGCAAGGCTACTGTAACCAAACCCAGTGAAGAGGCTGTTAAGAAAGCTGATAATGGGAAGAGAAAGTGGGATAATAACCGCAATCAAAACCAGAGTCAGCAGAAAAAGCAGGACACTTCTGGTTCGAATAACCGCAGTCAGCGTGTGTGTCCACGTTGTTACAAGGCTCATGATGGTTTATGTACCGTGACTTGCAAGAGGTGTTCCAAACAGGGACACATTGCTAAGGATTGTACGGTGCTTCTGCCGGGTTCTACTGCTCCTGCCGCAGGTGGTAATAATGCTGGTAATAGAGGTGGTAATGGTAATGGCAATGGAAAGTCGAATAATGGTGGTAATCCGAGAGTTTGTTACGAGTGTGGGAAGCCGGGGCATATCCGTGATGCCTGTCCCAACAAGAAGACTGCAGAGACTGCGCGTGGTAGAGCGTTCAACTTTAACGCCAGGGATGCTGAGGAAGATCCAAAACTTGTTACTGGTACGTTCTATGTCAACGATTTATCAGTTTATGTACTATTTGATTCAGGGGCTGATTTGAGTTTTGTGTCGAGTAAATTAAGTCCAAAAATCAAAACACTATTAACTCCTTTAGACAATACGTATGTTGTTGAAATAGCTAATGGTAAGGTACTCACTGCTAAGACTGTGCATCGTAAGTGTAACATTAGTTTAGCTGGTAGAGATTTTGAGATAGATTTGGTACTGATTGAACTTGGTAGTTTTGATGTTGTTATTGGGATGGATTGGTTATCTGCGAATCGTGCTGAGATTGTGTGTTATGATAAAGCTATTCGTATTACTAATGTGGTTAGAGAGCCGCTGATGGTTCTTGGAGATAAGAGGTGCCGACAGTTAAATCTTATTAGCTGTCTGAAGGTTCTTAAACATCTTCGCAAAGGCTGTCATGCTATTCTAGCCCATGTTGTTGATTTCGAAAGAGAAACGAAGAGTGTTGGAGATGTTCATGTTGTTAGATATTTTCCCAAGGTATTTCCCGAAG
Organism: Rutidosis leptorrhynchoides; assembly: GCF_046630445.1. NCBI lineage: Eukaryota > Viridiplantae > Streptophyta > Magnoliopsida > Asterales > Asteraceae > Rutidosis > Rutidosis leptorrhynchoides. The sequence goes on along the minus strand of NC_092334.1, from coordinate 675,583,670 downwards.
ATTTACCTGGCCTTCCGCCGCAACGCGCGGTAGAATTTCAAATTGATCTTGTTCCCGGTGCTGCCCCTGTAGCACGTGCTCCTTATCTTCTTGCGCCTTCTGAACTTCAAGAATTGTCAAGTCAACTCCATGAGTTGTTAGACAAAGGTTTTATTCGTCCTAGTTCGTCCCCTTGGGGAGCTCCTGTTCTGTTTGTTAAGAAGAAGGACGGTTCTTTTCGTTTGTGCATTGATTATCGTGAGTTGAACAAGCTTACTATTAAAAACCAGTATCCCCTTCCGAGAATTGATGATCTGTTCGATCAGCTTCAGGGTTCATCTGTTTATTCAAAAATCGATCTTCATTCCGGCTATCATCAGTTGCGTGTTAAAGAATCTGATTTTCGAAAACTGCTTTTCGCACCCGTTACGGTCACTTTGAGTTTCTTGTTATGCCGTTCGGATTGACGAATGCACCTGCTGTGTTCATGGACCTCATGAACCGTGTGTAGACCCTATCTGGACAAGTTCGTTATTGTGTTTATCGACGACATCCTTATTTATTCGAAGAGTGATGAAGAGCACGAGGAACATTTGAAGTTAGTGCTTGATCTGTTGAGGAAAGAAGAATTGTACGCTAAGTTCTCTAAGTGTGCATTCTGGTTATGAGAAGTTCAATTCCTTGGACGCATTGTTAGTAAGCAAGGGATTCAAGTTGATCATGCTAAGATTGAGGCAATTGAAAAGTGGGAAACTCCGAAAACTCCTACTCAGATTCGTCAGTTCCTAGGATTGGCAGGTTACTATCGAAGGTTCATTCAAGATTTCTCTCGTATCACAAAACCTCTGACTGCTTTAACGCATAAAGGGAAGAAGTACGAGTGGAAAGATGAACAAGAGACTGCTTTTCAGATTTTAAAGAAGAAGTTGACTACCGCTCCGATATTGTCACTACCTGAGGGTAATGATGATTTTGTTGTTTATTGTGATGCTTCGCGTCAAGGCTTTGGTTGTGTTTTGATGCAACAAAAGAAAGCTATTGCGTACGCATCACGTCAGTTGAAGATTCACGAGCAGAACTATACAACTCATGATTTAGAGTTGGGGGCCGTTGTTTTTGCACTTAAGATTTGGAGACATTATTTGTATGGGGTCAAGAGTACTGTGTACACAGATCACAAAATTCTTCAACATATCCTCGATCAGAAATAGTTGAACATGAGACAACGAAGATGGATTGAGACGTTGAATGATTACGATTGTGAACTTTTGTATCATCCGGGTAAGGCCAATGTTGTGGCTGATGCATTGAGTCGTAAAGAAATGGCTGAACCTTGCAGGTTTAGAGCCTTGAATATGACAATTAGAACAAACCTCGCAAGGCAGATTCTTGAGGCACAACAAGAAGCCTTAAAGGAAGAGAATTTTGTGAAAGAGAACGTAAGAGGTATGGCTAAGAAATTTGAGATTCGAGTAGATGGTACTAGGTACTTTGCAGGACGTCTTTGGGTTCCAAAGTTTGGTGAACTACGACAACTTGTTTTGGATGAGGCTCGTAAGTCTAGGTACTCTATTCATCCTGGTTCAGGAAAGATGTATCATGATCTTAAGGAGCTGTATTGGTGGCCAAATTTGAAAGGTGATGTGGCTACGTATGTGGCTAAGTGTTTGACCTGTGCTAAGGTTAAAGCTGAACATCAAAAACCGTCTGGACTGTTGGTACAACCCGAGATTCCCGAGTGGAAGTGGGAAGGGATTACAATGGATTTTATTACTAAGTTACCGAAAGTTGCGGGTGGCTATGACACTATTTGGGTGATTGTAGATCGACTCACTAAGTCGGCTCACTTTTTGCCGATTAGGGAAATAGATTCGATGGAGAAGCTTACTCGTTTGTACTTGAAGGAGATTGTTTCTAGGCATGGTGTTCCTGTATCCATTATTTCGGACCGAGACAGTCAATTTGTATCGAGGTTTTGGCGATCTTTACAGGAAGCCTTGGGAACTAGATTAGATATGAGCACCGCTTATCATCCTTTAATGGATGGTCAGAGTGAAAGGACCATTCAGACGTTGGAAGATATGTTACGATTGTGTGTTATCGATTTTGGTAATGGGTGGGATAAATATTTGCCGCTAGCTGAGTTTTCTTATAACAACAGTTATCACGCAAGTATTTAAGCCGCACCGTTTGAAGCTCTGTACGGTAGGAAGTATAGGTCTCCTGTCTGTTGGAATGAGGTTGGGGATGCTCAACTCACAGGTCCAGAAATTATTTACGAGACTACCGAGAAGATTGTACAGATTAAGGAAACGTTGAGAACCGCTAGAAGTCGGCAAAAGAGTTATGCCGATAGGGGAAGGAAAGATGTGAAATTTCAAGTTGGTGATCGTGTTATGTTAAAGGTTTCACCTTGGAAGGGTGTGATCTGTTTTGGTAAAAGGGGAAAGCTAAGTCCTCGCTTTGTTGGACCATTTGAGATTGTTGAGAGAGTTGGACCGGCGGCTTATCGTTTGAAGTTGCCACAAGAACTCAGTGCTGTTCACGATGTCTTTCATGTATCGAACTTAAAGAAGTGTTTGGCCGAAGCCGACAAGACTATTCGTTTGGAAGAACTTCATGTTGATAATCAACTACACTTTATTGAGGAACCTATTGAAATTATGGATCGAGAAGTTAAGACTCTTAAGGAGAGCCGAATTCCTATTGTCCGGGTTAGATGGAACGCTAGACGCGGTCCCGAGTTCACTTGGGAGCATGAAGATCAGATGAAGCAGAAGTACCCGCATTTGTTCCCAGATGCTGAGTCAACCCCTGCACCTGCTTAAATTTCGGGACGAAATTTCCGTAACGGGAAGGTACTGTCACGACCCTACTTTTTTCGTTATCTTTTACCATTAATTATTTAACGACCATGAACCGTTAATTGTGTTACGTCATTTCATGACCTATATTATTATTTTAGTAATAATATATTAATTATTATGTGTTACGTGAATATATGTATTCATATTTTAAAACGTACGTTTATACGAATCGCGGATTTCTGTCCGGCGAATCTTTTCGGTTTTTAAACCAACGGACGCGTTTTTGGGATATTTAAATCCTAATTATTTTAAATATGATATTTTAAGATCATATTATTATATAGTGTATTTATATTTATTTTTCGTCGCGCGTTTGTTATCTTTCCGGATTTTTAGTCGCGTAAGTGCGTTTTCGCGTTTTGGGTTTCGTTCGGGCATTCGGGCCACAAGGTTTCTTCCATTTATCAACTTGGCCCACCATGGGGCCCACCCCTCACCCAATTCGGCCGAATCTAGGGGGGATATACTCCCTTGCTCTTTATTTTTGCTACCTCATAATTTTATTCCATAATTTATTTCCTAAACCTAATTACATAAAATTCTCTCAAGCCTCTCCTCCCCTCTTCTCTTGGCCGTCGACTAGCTCCTCCCTAACATCATCATCTTCATCAATTTTCATAGCTTGGATCAAGGATTGTTATACATCAACGCGGTCCTCGTTCCGTTCTCTACGCGATTATACTTCTCGTTTTTTGATTAGGGTATAAACCCTAACCCTAGAACTTTTAATTTTTCCTTACTTTTCTGTATTTTGATGATTTATTAATAGTATGATGATTATTAGTTGTTGTAATGTTGATTGTATGCGTAGAATTGCTCTTTTACATATGTTTTTGGTTTGATGTAATTTGGACAGCAGCTTTTTCGTGTGTTTCTGACTTTGTAACTGATATAAAAGTTAAAATAAAGTATATAAATGAGTTCCTCTCATCAACACATTAATTTTAGACACCGGATTCATGTCATTTCGATTCCCGGAACCCTAATTATGATCAAAATGGTATTTTGTTAAGATTGAAATGTGATTTTGGTATGAACCAGGTTTAGTCCGACTTTGTGACCATATTTGGTGAATTTAGGGTGTATTAGTGTGTTAGGACTGATGGTGGGGCGAACTTTCATGTTCGGGTCATCTCAATCCGAGCCACGAATCACCCGTTACGTCTAAAACAGGTTTTTGATTGAATTGAAGTTGCAAGTAGTGTGTTGGCTGTACATCATGACTTGTGGACTGTTCTTGGGGTGTTCTTGAGTGTACCAAAGTGTCGGGTGGTTTGCTTAGGCGGAGATATATGTAAGGCTCGCCGAAAACCGACACCCGGGGCTCAGGATACGACCCGATGAACTTTTGATTTAAAACTTGTGATTAATTATTAAACTTATGTTATAAATAATGAATTTCATTATCATTTAATTACTTATGATAAAAAAAAGTAATTATTATTATTTACAACTTATGATATATATATTTATTATATCATTTAATTAATATTTATGATTTAATTAACTTTTTAATTAAACATATGATTAATAATACTTCATTATTAATGAAAAATACTTATGATAAGTATTAAACTTATATTATGAGATTATTATAATAAGACTTATAATAAGGATTAATTAATTATTTAATTATTATAAGGCTTAATTATTATTTAATTATAATTTAATTATTAAATACTTATGATTTAATAATTATAATTAGAAACTTATGATATGATTAATAATTCATTATTAATTAATAATACTTATGATATGATTTAAAATTATTATTAATTAATAATACTTATATTATGACTAATATTTAATTAATTAATTAAATACTTATGTTATATTAATTATATCATTTAAACTTATATTAACTTTAATAATTCATTTTAATTTAATTAAACTTATGTTATGACATAATTAGACATATTTAAGTTTAATAAACATTATAACTCACATTATTATTACAATTTACACTTTTAAAATTTACGTTGACCATGTTTGACCAAGGTTGACTTTCAGTTGACTTTTGTTGACTTTCTAATTAAGGAAACTTTCCTAACTTATAAACTTTCCTAAAATAGCAACTTTCTAAATTTGGAAATTTTCCAAAAATAGAAACTTTCCAAAAATAGAAACTTTTCAAAAATAGAAACTTTCCAAAAATGGAAACCTGCTAAAAATAGAAACTTTCTAAAAATAGAAAGTGTGTGTCCGTAAGCTGTTCCAATCAAACCGATTCATATTGAGTGTTGTTCTATGACTACTTGCAACATGTACAATAGCTATCATACTAAGACTTGACCTAAGTTAGTTATTTATATCGACCTGCTTTATTTATAGGTCGGCGTTGTGATCATTCCTGATCACTGTACTACATTCGCTGTTCGCTTAATTATGTTGGTTACTTCATTACTACTAAGGTGAGTTATAATCCCGCTTTTACATACTTTTCAAAGTATATTTTTGGGATGTGATTACATGCATTTTATTTCACGTTTAGACACAAGTGACAATTAAATTTAAATTATTCATTGTGAGTTGGACAAAAATATTCCCTAGTCTGGTAACTGTAATCATTGGTTTATACCAGTGAACGATAATCCTACGGATAGATCTATCAGGTTTGACATCCCCATTTCGAGCTAGTCGCGCTAGCAATTTATAATCGGAATGTTTAGTACTTCGTATTTTGTTGTAGATACACTGTCCAGTGTATATTTTTTTTATTGTGTTTGGCAAGGGTAAATAAAGGGTTAAGTGGTTACCAGGTGGCTCATTGATAATGGAATAATGTTTAATGTTTTCTAACATTTTTAAATCTTGTGGTCTAAAGTTTATTCAATTATTTAAACCTATAATTCACTCAACCTTTGTGTTGATAGTTTACTCACATATTTTCACAGGTACTTGAGTTTATGTGATGCTTCCGCTGTGTTTAGAAGAGTCTGCATGCATTTGGGCAGATTTTTATGAAATAATTTATGAAACTTTGGCTTGCATTCGGTTTTTGAATAATTAATACTTGTGGGTTGTTGACAATGTTTTTGTGTCAACTTTGAATTATTAATATGTTGAGTTACTTTTAAACTACATATTTTGGTATGCTTTCCTTTTTGGGAAACTTTTGAAATAAAAGAATGCAATGTCATTTATTAAATTCATTTAAGTTCGATCAAGCTGTGGGACCAAGTGACGGAGACGTTAAGTGTTTTGACGGTGCCATCACACATTACATCAAAAGTTGACAGCATGCATACCATTTCATAATATATTCAACTATAATTGACTTAATAATAATCTTGATGAACTCAATGACTCGAATGCAACGTCTTTTGAAATATGTCATGAATGACTCCAAGTAATATCTCTAAAATGTGCAAATGCACAGCGGAAGATTTCTTTCATACCTGAGAATAAACATACTTTAAAGTGTCAACCAAAAGGTTGGTGAGTTCATTAGTTTATCATAACAATCATTTCAATATTTTAATAGACCACAAGATTTCATTTCCAATTCTCATAAATATACGTCTCATGCATAGAGACAAAAATAATCATACATATGGTGAATACCTGGCAACCGACATTAACAAGATGCATATAAGAATATCCCCTATCATTCCGGGAAATCCTTCGGACATGATATAAAACGAATTCGAAGTACTAAAGCATCCGGTACTTTGGATGGGGTTCGTGAGGCCCAATAGATCTATCTTTAGGTTTCGCGTCAATTAGTAGATCGGTTTACTAATTCTTAGGTTACCAAGCAAAAGGGGCATATTCGGCCTCGATCATTCACCCATATAATGTAGTTTCGATTACTTGTGTCTTTTTCGTAAAACATTTATAAAAATTGCGCATGTATTCTCAGCCCAAAAATATAAAGGGTAAAAAGGCAAATGAAACTCACCATACTGTATTTTATAGTAAAAATACAAATGACGGCATTGAACAACTGAACAATGCAGGGTTTTGGCATCGGATTCACGAACCTATATCATTCATTTATATATTAAAACATATTCTTGTAATCGTATAATTCTATATATTATTATTAATGATAATTATTAATATTGATGTTGATAATACTACCAATAATAATAATAATAATAATAATAATAATAATAATAATAATAATAATAATAATAATAATAATAATAATAATAATGATAATAATAATAATAATAATAATAATAATAATAATAATAATAATAATAATAATAATAATAATAATAATAATAATAATAATAATAATAATAATGGTAGTAAAAATGTTACTTTAATTGATAATATTAGTTTTAACAAAAATGAAAGGTTTGAAAAAAAATGTTACTTTTAGTAATAATGGTAATAATAATAATACTACAGATAATAATTATAATTTTACTTACTAATGATAATAATGATAATAATAATAAGAATGCTAATAATAATAAGATAATATTCATAACATAAATAAATAACTACCTTAAATTAGAGAAACTAAAAATAAACTGCCTTGGCCTAGGTTCGAACCCAAGACCTCTCGTTTAACCAATACACGCCCAACTGTTTGCTCTGCTTCTCATTTCTGTTTTAACCCACAGCCTAAAATATATATAGCCTATCAAACCGTTTATGCTTCTTCATAATGATCATCATCATCGAATTACCATCATCATCATCATTATTTACGGGTTCATCATCATTGTGATTATATCAAGTAGATTCACCACCGTATCATTTTCTTCCTTGTATCATCTTCATAATCATAACCCACGATCATCATCATAATCATCATGATCTAACATAAACATTACCAGTGAATAACTAGTAACTAATTGTATATAGTAATATCGATTATTTGCCTTATGATCTTGGTCCAACAGCCATAATCTTGGCATAACAGCTCAGCCCACCAGTGCACAAGGGATTTATGGCCCAACGAATAAAAGTCTCATCCCAACACAAATTGTGGTTTTTGTTTGGTAATATTGAACGGTAGGGGAGAAAAATATAAGAAAATATTACGTTGGTATCCCTATATCATCACCAAGCATCGCCATCATCAATCATCAATAATGTAAAAGAAGTCATCATCATTATTGTTCTAATTGTAAATCTCTTTATAAAAGAGATAATTAATCTCCATTACCCTATATGGTCGGCCAATTAGGTGATACTAGACCCACTTGCTAAACTAATTTACAAAGGGTATTACTCCAATATGCAATACACTCAATGAAAAGGCCTTAAACTGTGACCCTCCTCAATTATTCAATTAGTTATTATCATCAAAAGAGAAGGTGGTATGCCACCGTTAGAAGCAAAATGGGTCGGCCAGCAGGAAACAAATAGCAACAAGTGGCCAAGATTGACTTCCTTTTTCCTTTAATAATCAATTGGAATTATATGATTGAAACTTTTGGCCAAAAGGGAAGTAGTAGGAATTTTATAATGAAAACATCTCATTCACTTTACATCATTATTTAATCGATCATATTGCATTTGAAATGGGTTGAAGGTTCTTGGTTTAGTTTATAATCTGTTCGGAAAAAAAATATAGATGGCCATTGTAGCTGTAACACAGCAGGTTGCATAACAAGGGTACGGTGTTAGTTGCAGATGGATTTTACGATTAAAAGAGGAGAGAGAGAGAGAGAGAGAGAGAGAGAGAGAGAAGAAGAAGAAGAGAGAGGTGACTTACGATTGTTGATGGTTTACATGTTGATGGTATTTGGTTTGAGGATTAATCATATAAGTTTGTTGTAGGGTTTTGATTCACAACAAAAGCATGAAATCACATGTGATGTTGTCGATGGTTTCTTGATGGGTGATTCGAATTCAAACAGCAAACATGTAGGTAGCAAGTTGTGGTTGGTTGGGGATGTTTGTGAACTCATGAAACAGAAATAGAAAGAAACCGGTAGCAATAATGATGATGAAGAAGATTGTGATGGGTTTGGGTCTTGGTTACTGTAACGACGAACCAGGAAAAAATAGCAGGTGAGAGTTGTAGCTTTTTGATTAAAAAGTATAAGGAACAGGGAAATCTGAGAAGTTTTCTTTGGCTTTCTGTTTAATTATTGAATTGTAGTGAAAATGGGATGTGTCTGAGTAATTGATCGAAGTGTAATACTTATAATCGACTCCAATTTGTTCGCATTGAGGCTGGATTGAGACATGTAATAATAACAGACAGGAAGTACCAACAATGTAACACCGGCCATTTTTTTTTTTTTAATACACAGCGGAAGACTTTAATAATAAACACAATATAAGTCACGTCATTACATTAATCCGTGCAATTATGTTTAAGTTTACACAACGGTGTTACGTTATTACAAAACATTATTTATACAAAAGTTCACATCAGAGTTGGGTTGTCAAACATGTCTTCTGCATCAATATACATCCCATCTAGCAGTACCTAAACCTGTAAAGAGGGAAGCATGTGGGGGGATTAGCGCACCGCTAAGTGACTGGAATCTATCTAACAGATATAGCTTAAGCCACACACAAGCTATATGCTAACAACAACACTTGCTAACTACCAACTAGCATACAAAAAGACAATACGAGGATCGGCGGCTTGTACGAGCACACGACTCCCAGCTGATCGGGCCTGAGTCTACCGATAGTCCCTGCTACTCAATTCACAGTATAGTTATCCAGATGCAGGGGATGCATCATTCACACTATACTCCACAATCAGTAGCCTATGGACCCAACCTCCCCTAGGCACGGTTGACCTCATACGGACTCTAACCTCTCCTAGGCACGGTCTCGAATCCCCAGTCTCCCTAGGCCCGACTGGTGCCATTCACACAGTGTACACATAATTCACATACAACATCAGGCAAACGATATTATTCTATCATGGCAATTCCTACACTATGCATGGTAAAAGAGTCAACCACAGTAGCATGATATGCTACTTAAACTCTATCCGTAGATAGACCCACTCACCAATTACCAGCAACTGCTCAGTTATTATTTCTGAGCTTCTTCCTTGTCCTTATCTCCTGAGAACAGCAAAAACCAAGTTAGAATAGTGTTCCCATCAAGATTAGACACACTAACAGCGAATTATAGCAAATTCATAAAAAAATGCGTCCGCTAAAATTTTCATGCTTAACACTTATGCACTTTCAAAATTTACATCCTGAACACCAAAATATAAACGGGCAGCATAACGGCTAGAAAAAAGGCACTTTGGTAAAACATTCTGCCCTGTACACACAGTCGGTCGACTGACACTTACAGTCGGTCGACTGTCGACACAATCGGTCGACTGACCTGTCAAGTCGGTCGATTCATTGGTAATACATCAATCGGCCGAAGGCAAATCTCAGTCGGTCGGTTCACTCGCCAGTCGGTCGGTTCACCCTCAGTCGGTCGACTGTCGTCCGACAGTCGGCCGACTGTGTTCATCTTCCTCAGAAACTGAACAAAGGCTACGAACTTCACGATAAAATCCTCAAATCTCGATCTAGAGCTCGTCTTAAACACCAAAATCGACCACAACTTGTTCACTAATTGTTATAGACTCAAAACTCACAACAATTTGACCATAACAACACTTAAATCACTTGTTTTGACATAAATTCAAGCTTTTTACAAAACTCACACAAAACCAAGAATTTAACAACGAATTGAACACAAAAACACATGTTACTTACCTTGATAGACTCAGTAATCTGTAAGAAACAAGATGGTATGAACAATTTGAGCTCTAGAACACAATTTAGGAATTAGGGTTTGAAGAGGTGGAAGTTAGGTACGGGAGTGAAGAATGAATTTTCTAGAAATGGGAAGGAAATACAGTACACTAGTCTCTTAGTTGGGTTTAATTCCCACACTGAGCAACACACGGGTATTTACTAGTTATCTGATATCTTTCGCACAAGATTAGGTAACCCAAACGAGGTCCAAATAAAATAAACAAACCTGTTCTGGGACCCTTGTCACAAACTGGTCACAACACAATTATAATAAAACACTAATAAAATAATTAAAATAAAAATCACTTAAGACTAAGCACAAACCCTAAGGGCAAATATAGTCCACTTACAACTAGCCCGGGTTTCAGTCTGTTACAAACAATCTGTAGAAGATGAATAAAGATATAAAGAAGATAGCTATGTCCAACTAATTTTGGATGCTATCTGTGAATTCATTCGATGATTGTACTGGAGTAGAGACATAAACAAAATTTTAATACAGTAAGATAGTGATGTAAAATAGAATACATAATTATCTTGTATATATACGTGTATATCTGTATTATATTTAAATATCTGTATATATGTTGATATATAATCGTATTTTATATTTTTATATATGTATTCCTGTAAATCTGATTTTTATATATCTATTTATATATCTGTTTATTTAATTTAATCTGTATTCTGCATATTAAAGAATCATACTATTATTAATAATACAAACTTTAATATTTAACATTCATATTAATATTAATATTAATAATAGTAATGAAACTAATATTAAAAATAACATAAATAATAATAATAATATTAATGATATTATTATGATAATAATAACTTTAAATAAAATGGAAATCTTAGTAATCAAGCCAATACAAATACTTTTAGTAATCATAATAATAAATAGGATTACTAAGAATAATGATACTAATAATAATACTAATTATAATAATATTAGTAATTAATATTACAATATATATATATATATATATATATATATATATATATATATATATATATATATATATATATATATATATATATATATATATCTATTTTCATATTAAAAATACTAATATAGATGTTAATATTAAAAGTAAAAATATTATTACTATAACAACTATAATTTAATTTATAATTAAACTTATTATATTAATTATTTATATTACATATTATCAATTATGTAATATATATACACTGAATATTTAATATTCAAACGTGAAATTTATATATATATATATATATATATATATATATATATATATATATATATATATATATATATATTTATTTATTTATTTATTTTGATAACAACTTAATAATGTAGCGACCCGACCAAATCATGTTTGACGGCGCCGTCTACGTAGGCCCCATTACATGGTCATAAGTCTTTAAGACAAAGTTTGACCGAAAATATGTCGCATTCATTTCAAGTGTGAGTGTTTCAAAGTTTACAAAAGTAGTTCCCATATCTAGTACATAACGATGTTTAAAGTACAAATGAAACACGTGCGACACAGTTTAAAGTAGTCAAAAGACGCTCCACGATATGCAAGTATACTCGACATCCAAAGCAAGTATCAAAAAGAAAGTGCGGAAGCATGTATCACCTAATGTTCAAGGACCTGAGAAAAACATTGAAATCTGTCAACGTAAACGCTGATGAAATCATAGGTTTAAGTAAGTAAGTGAGTAAAAGTAAGTCGAACCACAAGATTTACATCAATGATAAATAGTAATACATTCTAAAAGTTAATATTCACGAGCACCCAATTATCAAGGCTTAACATTCCGTCCATTGAACCCCATTAATAGTGCTAGAACAACACTGTTTCTCGAAAATATATTTCATCCGTAGACGGTAGCGAACCGTCCGAGATGAGGGTTTGTCGAACCCATATGGCCATACAACATAAGTTCACGCCTACACTTACACCCTGCAAGTATAACTAATGATAATCAAATTGAGGATTTCGTTCTAAACTCGTATGTAGAATGTTTGTTTTCCTGTACTTGTGTTCACTTAGTTAAGAAGAAACGTTTATGTTTTCTCATCCCAAATATAAGTTCAAAAGAGTAAAAGTGGGACTATGATCTCACCTTGAGCGCAAGATTAAATAAGTACTTCGACAAGAAACGTGTGCAAAGAACAATGCTAGTCTTGACCTAAACAAATAGGTTGTATCAATAACGATAGTCACGATTGGTCAAAGATGTTCAATTAGTCCTATGGCTCGTTACGACTCGATTATGTAGCATGTGAATCAATTTGTCAAGTTTCATGCAAGATACAAGTATAGAAACAAGTTAGGAATGTTGCATAATCATTTGGTTAAGTTTGACAAAAAGTCCAACTTTGGTCGGTCAAAGTCAACGAAAAAGTCAACACGTTCGGGTCGGGTCCCGAACTATTTTTCTGAGGTTTTTAATCATATATGAGCGTGTTAGAACAAGTTACATGTGAATCGGAGGTGCATAGCATAGCAAACATTATTCGAAAATTGACAAACTTGGACAGACCACTTTGGCGCGCCGCGCGGGTATATGGCGCGCCGCGCCATTACCTGTGCAGAGAAATCTGGCAGTTTTTAAGTTTTATGCACGAACCTAACTTCAAACAATCACCATTTATGACCCGCAAACAACCAAAACATGTATCTTCTATCATCGGAAAGGTATTTTGACAAGGAAAACAACTAAACACATTTCAACAATCACATTTACTTTTACAACAACCAAAATCACATTCAAAGCTCCTCATTAAATGCATTCAAGTTCATAAATGAAATTTGATGATTCGGCAACCAATTTACATGAATGATATGCCGTTTTGAAGGTGATCAAGCATACAATACAACCTAACACTTACAAGTAACATTTCATGTCATTCAAAGCATTAAATATTCACATTAAATTCTATCAAACCCTAACCAACAACATCAAAATCACTAATCATGTTTATGAAGTTTTCTAAAACTACCTACACATCAAATTGAAGCTAGTGATACTAGGAACACATTTAATACATGCATTTATAACTTTTAACAACATTCAAACAACCAAATCACCAAATCAAACACACCAAAGGTCATATTCAAACTAGTTACTTCAAATAACGAAATCGAACATATAAATCATATATTCATGTTAGACTTGAGCCATAGACACTAATTAACAACTTTATAACTTAAAAACATCAAGAACACAAAATTTAGTGATTTTAGAAATTTACCCAAATGTAATGAAATCGGTATGGAATCGAAGAGGAAGTTGCAAGGATTCCAAATATGTAATTTGTTTTGATTGATGCTTGCTCGATTTGATTTAGATGATGATTCTTCAAATTGGAGAATTGAAAGAAAATATGGAAGTAGAAGAAGAAAAGGGAAATGAAAAAGAAAAGATGGGGTGGGGGTTGACTAGTCAAAGGCTAGTCACCTCTTTGATCACTTGGCAAAACTAGTCCCTCAAGTTTGGTTTCGGGTGCGTAAAATTTCCTAAACAAGGTAATTTAAAACGCGTATTAACGGGAGATGTTATAAACATATAACGGAGTTTAAAATAGTATAACGGAAAAAGGTGGGATGTTACAAACAATTCTACATATTATTTTGCATTTGTAAATCAATTGATCAAAGTGTATTTTATTAACTCAAAATATTATATATATATATCCTTATACATATATATATATATATTTACATATTTATTAACACACAATTGTTTCGTGAATCATTGGGCACAATTAAAGGGTAAACGAATACAGGAACACAATTCAAAGTTTTTGAGATTTCAACATTACAGACTTTGCTTATCGTGTCAGAATTATATAAAGATTTAGTTTAAATTTGGTCGGAAATTTTCGGGTCACAATTATGCTTTGGTATATATATTGTTGTATCGTTGTATTGTAGCTAACCCTCCGGGTGTAGCTCATTGGCGTGGTACATATCGTCGTCGGTGTATTCACGTGGATATTATTAGCTTGTGCATAGCAGTTGAACAGTATGCTTAGATTGCTAGTCTTATACTTGGATGCTCTGGTATGTGTTATTATTTGTTTGTATGGCATATCCATTTTATGCATATATATGTATGTAGTATATTCTCACTCACTAAACATTAGCTTACCCTCTTGTTGTTTACATTTTTATAGATATGCATGGATGTGGTGGCTCGGGTAAGCGTGGGAACTAGTGGACTTGCGTAGTTGCTTAGAAGACGTGCTTTTGGATTTATTAGGATTGGGTAGCGTATCCCCAATTGCCATGCTCGGTCCTTAGTTTATGTTAAAACTCACATGGTCGAAAACTTGTAATTTTGTACGAAAGTCGTCAAACGGCCGATGAGGGCCCGGTGTCGTAAAACTCGGTTTTATCGTGGAAAACTCTTAGTTTTAATTATTATAACATACTGTGAAAGTGTTTTCGTGTGAAAGTGTCGGGAAACAGGTTTTCCGCTCGCGTGTAAATGTAAAACTGATCTGAATATTTTAGTTCATTTGTACACCGTCCAAAAGGCTTGGACGACGTCCAGTCCTTCAGAACTAGACGCCGTCCAGATAACTGGACGCCATCCAGATACACTGTGTCATAATTTTTTTAAGGCGTGTTTTTGGTATAACGAGTGTTGGGTCGTTACATCATGTTTTAAGAAAAATCAGACGTAATTTTATACGGATACTACCAGGAGATAGAGTCAAAATTAAAGTAAATCGTTATGATTCAACTAGAGGTCGTATAATTTATCGACTCCACAACAAAAATTCACAAGATTAGTAGTTTTTTCAACTTCACTATTTATTTCGTATGAGTACTTGGCAATCACAATTTAGAAATATTAAAAGTAGTAACTTTATATCGTATACCATATAATTATGAAATAATGTAAATAACTTAAGTTCTGTTGGTCCGTTTAAGGATCATAAACAACTATATACAAGGAAGTTCAAAGATGAAAGAGATAAACAAGATGAACTTGAATAAATCAATATAATATAATAAACTTTGAAGTTACAATATTGATTTAAACAGAGAAACATTGGTGCCATGGGAGATCGGGCATGATCTCCCCTTAACAATAGATCGCCAAACACGGCTCACCAAATTAGGGGTTAGACTATTTTCTCTTAACCATAATAAACACATAAACTGGTATTTATAGGGAAACTAGACATTAACCTAATGGGTCTCCCTCATACGAATGGTCCTCTTGAACATTATGGCACAACAGTTACATATAGTCCTGTAACTGACCAGTTTCATGTGTATACATAAACTAGGTGTACAATATAATAATAAACGTTATTCGCCCAGTGACGATCATACAAATATGAATCAACAAATTTCTCCTTAGACGTTGCTGCCGAATTATTGTAAACACCTCCTGCAATCTTCAGTAAATCTCTATAGTAGTACCATAATCTTATGAATCACAAGCTCCATCAAAAGTCTTCCAGAATACTTGAAAACACAAACTTTACTCGTACGTGTTAACTATAGTAGTAATATGTCACGACCCTACTTTTTCCGTTATCTTTTACCGTTAATTATTTAATGACCGTTAACTGTTAATTGTGCTACGTCATTTCTATGACCTATATTATTAAATTAATAATAATATATTAATTATTATGTGTTATGTGAATATTTCTATTCATATTTTGAGATATACGTTTCTACGTGTCGCGGATTTCTATCCGGCGAATCTTTTCGGTTTTCAAACCAGCGGTCGCGTTTTTGGGATATTTAAATCCTAATTATTTTAAATATGATATTTTGAGATCATATAATTATATAGGGTATTTATATTTATTTTTTGTCGCGCGTTTGTTATCTCTCCGAATTTTTAATCGCGTAAGCGTGTTTTCGCGTTTCGGGATTCGTTTGGGCTTTCGGGCCATAAGGATTTGATCATTTAGAAAGTTGGGCTAGTGGGGCCCACCCCACACACCCCCCATCGGCCGAAACCAAGAGGGGAGGGAGTAATACTCCCCATATTTCTTTTTTTTGTCATTTTATTTTATCACTTCTAATTTTATCAAAACCTAAATTTATTTTGTGTTCTCCTCTTTTTCTCCTCCCTTTGCCATCGCCTACCACCTCCCCAACATCATCATCTTCATCAATTTTTATTACTTGGATCAAGGATTAAACAACATCAACGCGTTCCTCATTCCGTTCTCTACGCGATTATACTTCTTGTTTCTCGATTAGGGTATAAACCCTAACCCTAGAACTTTTGATTTTTCTTTATATTTCTGTATTTTGATTATATGTTAATAGTATGATGATTACTTATTGTTCTAATGGTGTTTGTATGCATAGAATTACTCGTAAACACGTGTTTTCGGTTTGATAAAATTGGGACAGCAGCTTTTTCGTATATTTATGATATTGTGACTGTTATAAAAGTTAAAATAAAGTATCTAGATGAGTTCCTCTCATCAAGACATTAATTTTAGACTCCGGATTCATGTCGTTTCGATTCCCGGAGCCCTAAATAAGATCAAAATGGTATTTTGTTAAGATTGAATTGTGATATTGGTATGAACCAGGTTTGTGAAATGTCCCGTTCTTATTGATTAAAAACGTTCCATATTAATTGATTTCGTTGCGAGGTTTTGACCTCTATATGAGACGTTTTTCAAAGACTGCATTCATTTTTAAAACAAACCATAACCTTTATTTCATAAATAAAGGTTTAAAAAGCTTTACGTAGATTATCAAATAATGATAATCTAAAATATCCTGTTTACACATGACCATTACATAATGGTTTACAATACAAATATGTTACATCGAAATCAGTTTCTTAAATACAGTTTTTACACAATATCATACAAATAAGGACTCCAAATCTTGTCCTTATTTTAGTATGCAATAGCGGAAGCTCTTTGTATTCACCTGAGAATAAACGTGCTTTAAACGTCAACAAAAATGTTGGTGAGTTATAGGTTTAACCTATATATATCAAATTGTAACAATAGACCACAAGATTTCATATTTCAATACACATCCCATACATAGAGATAAAAATCATTCATATGGTGAACACCTGGTAATCGACATTAACAAGATGCATATATAAGAATATCCCCATCATTTCGGGACACCCTTCGGATATGATATAAATTTCGAAGTACTAAAGCATCCGGTACTTTGGATGGGGCTTGTTGGGCCCGATAGATCTATCTTTAGAGTTCGCGTCAATTAGGGTGTCTGTTCCCTAATTCTTAGATTACCAGACTTAATAAAAAGGGGCATATTCGATTTCGATAATTTAACCATAGAATGTAGTTTCACGTACTTGTGTCTATTTTGTAAATCATTTATAAAACCTGCATGTATTCTCATCCCAAAAATATTAGATTTTAAAAGTGGGACTATAACTCACTTTCACAGATTTTTACTTCGTTGGGAAGTAAGACTTGGCCACTGGTTGATTCACGAACCTATAACAATATATACATATATATCAAAGTATGTTCAAAATATATTTACAACACTTTTAATATATTTTGATGTTTTAAGTTTATTAAGTCAGCTGTCCTCGTTAGTAACCTACAACTAGTTGTCCACAGTTAGATGTACAGAAATAAATCGATAAATATTATCTTGAATCAATCCACGATCCAGTGCATACGTATCTCAGTATTGATCACAACTCAAACTATATATATTTTGGAATCAACCTCAACCCTGTATAGCTAACTCCAACATTCACATATAGAGTGTCTATGGTTGTTCCGAAATATATATAGATGTGTCGACATGATAGGTCGAAACATTATATACGTGTCTATGGTATCTCAAGATTACATAATATACAATACAAGTTGATTAAGTTATGGTTGGAATAGATTTGTTACCAATTTTCACGTAGCTAAAATGAGAAAAATTATCCAATCTTGTTTTACCCATAACTTCTTCATTTTAAATCCGTTTTGAGTGAATAAAATTGCTATGGTTTCATATTGAACTCTATTTTATGAATCTAAACAGAAAAAGTATAGGTTTATAGTCGAAAAAATAAGTTACGAGTCGTTTTTGTAAAAGTAGTCATTTCAGTCGAAAGAACGACGTCTAGATGACCATTTTAGAAAACATACTTCCACTTTGAGTTTAACCATAATTTTTGGATATAGTTTCATGTTCATAATAAAAATCATTTTCCCAGAATAACAACTTTTAAATCAAAGTTTATCATAGTTTTTAATTAACTAACCCAAAACAGCCCGCGGTGTTACTACGACGGCGTAAATCCGGTTTTACGGTGTTTTTTCGTGTTTCCAGGTTTTAAATCATTAAGTTAGCATATCATATAGATATAGAACATGTGTTTAGTTGATTTTAAAATTCAAGTTAGAAGGATTAACTTTTATTTGCGAACAAGTTTAGAATTAACTAAACTATGATCTAGTGATTACAAGTTTAAACCTTCGAATAAGATAGCTTTATATGTATGAATAGAATGATGTTATGAACATCATTACTACCTCAAGTTCCTTGGATAAACCTACTGGAAATGAGAAAAAATAGATCTAGCTTCAAAGGATCCTTGGATGGCTTGAAAGTTCTTGAAGCAGAATCATGACACGAAAATAATTTCAAGTAAGATTTCCACTCGAATTAAGATTGTTATAGTTATAGAAATTGAATTAAAGTTTGAATATGATTATTACCTTGTATTAGAAAGATAACCTACTGTAAGTAACAAAGGTTTCTTGATCTTGGATGATTACTTGGAATAGATTTAGAAAACTTGGAAGTAAACTTGCAATCTTGGAAGTATTCTTGATTTTATGAAACTAGAACTTTTGGAATTTATGAAGAACACTTAGAACTTGAAGATAGAACTTGAGAGAGATCAATTATATGAAGAAAATTGAAGAATTAAAGTGTTTTTAGGTGTTTTTGGTCGTTGGTGTATGGATTAGATATAAAGGATATGTAATTTTGTTTTCATGTAAATAAGTCATGAATGATTACTCATATTTTTGTAATTTTATGAGATATTTTATGCTAGTTGCCAAATGATGATTCCCAAATGTGTTAGGTGACTCACATGGGCTGCTAAGAGCTGATCATTGGAGTGTATATACCAATAGTACATACATCTAAAAGCTGCGTATTGTACGAGTACGAATACGGGTGCATACGAGTAGAATTGTTGATGAAACTGAACGAGGATGTAATTGTAAGCATTTTTGTTAAGTAGAAGTATTTTGATAAGTGTCTTGAAGTCTTTCAAAAGTGTATGAATACATATTAAAACACTACATGTATATACATTTTAACTGAGTCGTTAAGTCATCGTTAGTCGTTACATGTAAATGTTGTTTTGAAACCTTTAGGTTAACGATCTTGTTGAATGTTGTTAACCCATTATTTATTATAATAAATGAGATGTTAAATTGTTATATTATCATGATATTATGATATATAATATATCTTAGTATGATATATATACAGTTAAATGTCGTTACAACAATAATCGTTACATATATGTCTCGTTTCGAAATCATTAAGTTAGTAGTCTTATTTTTACATATGTATTTCATTGTTAATACCCTTAATAATATATTTACTTATCATTTAACATAATTAACCAAGTGTATCAATATCTTAATATGATTCATATGTACCTAGTAAGACGTTGTTATAACGATAATCGTTATATATATCGTTTTCGAGTTTCTTAAATTAATAGTCTCATTTTTATGTATATAACTCATTGTTAAAATACCTAATGAGATACATACTTATAATAAAATCATGTTAACTATATATATAACTATATATATGTCATCGTATAGTTTTTACAAGTTTTAACGTTCGTGAATCACCGGTCAACTTGGGTGGTCAATTGTCTATATGAAACCTATTTCAATTAATCAAGTCTTAACAAGTTTGATTGCTTAACATGTTGGAAACACTTAATCATGTAAATAACAATTTTATTTAATATATATATAAACATGGAAAAGTTCGGGTCACTACAGTACCTACCCGTTAAATAAATTTCGTCCCGAAATTTTAAGCAGTTGGAGGTGTTGACGTATCTTCTGGAAATAAATGCGGGTATTTCTTCTTCATCTGATCTTCACGCTCCCAGGTGAACTCGGGTCCTCTACGAGCATTCCATCGAACCTTAACAATCGATATCTTGTTTTGTTTAAGTCTCTTAACCTCACGATCCATTATTTCGACGGGTTCTTCAATGAATTGAAGTTTTTCATTGATTTGGATTTCGTCCAACGGAATAGTGAGATCTTCTTTAGCAAAACATTTCTTCAAATTTGAGACGTGGAAAGTGTTATGTACAGCCGCGAGTTATTGAGGTAGCTCCAGTTGGTAAGCTACTGGTCCGACACGATCTATAATCTTGAATGGTCCAATGTACCTTGGATTTAGTTTCCCCTGTTTACCAAATCGAACAACGCCTTTCCAAGGTGAAACCTTAAGCATGACCATTTCTCCAATTTCAAACTCTATATCTTTTCTTTTACTGTCCGCGTAGCTCTTTTGTCGACTCTGGGCGGTTTTCAATCTTTGTTGAATTTGGATGATTTTCTCGGTAGTTTCTTGTATTATCTCCGGACCCGTAATCTGTCTATCCCCCACTTCACTCCAACAAATCGGAGACCTGCACTTTCTACCATAAAGTGCTTCAAACGGTGCCATCTCAATGCTTGAATGGTAGCTGTTGTTGTAGGAAAATTCTGCTAACGGTAGATGTCGATCCCAACTGTTTTCGAAATCAATAACACAAGCTCGTAGCATGTATTCAAGCGTTTATATCATCCTTTCACTCTGCCCATCAGTTTGTTGATGATAGGCAGTATTCATGTCTAGACGAGTTCCCATTGCTTGCTGTAATGTCTGCCAGAATCTTGAAATAAATCTGCCATCCCTATCAGAGATAATAGAGATTGGTATTCCATGTCTGGAGACGACTTCCTTCAAATACAGTCGTGCTAACTTCTCTATCTTGTCATCTTCTTTTATTGGCAGGAAGTGTGCTGACTTGGTGAGACGATCAACTATTACCCAAATAGTATCATAACCACTTGCAGTCCTTGGCAATTTAGTAATGAAATCCATGGTAATGTTTTCCCATTTCCATTCCGGGATTTCAGGTTGTTGTAGTAGACCTGATGGTTTCTGATGTTCAGCTTTGACCTTAGAACACGTCAAACATTCTCCTACATATTTAGCAATATCGGCTTTCATACCTGGCCACCAAAAATGTTTCTTAAGATTCTTGTACATCTTCCCCGTTCCAGGATGTATTGAGTATCTGGTTTTATGAGCTTCTCTAAGTACCATTTCTCTCATATCTCCAAATTTTGGTACCCAAATTCTTTCAGCCCTATACCGGGTTCCATCTTCCCGAATATTAAGATGCTTCTCCTATCCTTTGGGTATTTCATCCTTTAAATTTCCCCCTTTTAAAACTCCTTGTTGCGCCTCCTTTATTTGAGTAGTAAGGTTAGTGTGAATCATTATATTCATAGATTTTACTCGAATGGGTTCTCTGTCCTTTCTGCTCAAGGCGTCGGCTACCACATTTGCCTTCCCCGGGTGGTAACGAATCTCAAAGTCGTAATCATTCAACAATTCAATCCACCTACGCTGCCTCATATTCAGTTGTTTCTGATTAAATATGTGTTGAAGACTTTTGTGGTCGGTATATATAATACTTTTGACCCCATATAAGTAGTGCCTCCAAGTCTTTAATGCAAAAACAACCGCGCCTAATTCCAAATCATGCGTCGTATAATTTTGCTCGTGAATCTTCAATTGTCTAGACGCATAAGCAATCACCTTCGTCCGTTGCATTAATACACAACCGAGACCTTGCTTTGATGCGTCACAATAAATCATAAAATCATCATTCCCTTCAGGCAATGACAATATAGGTGCCGTAGTTAGCTTTTTCTTTAATAATTGAAACGCCTTCTCTTGTTCATCCTTCCATTCAAATTTCTTCCCTTTATGCGTTAATGCAGTCAAGAGTTTTGCTATTTTGGAGAAATCTTGGATGAATCTTCTGTAGTAACCAGCTAATCCTAAAAATTGACGTATATGCTTCGGAGTTTTTGGGGTTTCCCACTTTTCAACGGTTTCGATCTTTGCCGGGTCCACCTGGATACCTTCTTTGTTCACTATGTGACCGAGGAATTGAACTTCTTCCAACCAAAATGCACACTTTGAAAACTTAGCGTACAATTTTTCTTTCCTCAATACTTCTAGCACTTTTCTCAAATGTTCTTCGTGCTCTTGATCATTCTTTGAGTAAATAAGTATGTCATCGATGAAAACAATGACAAACTTGTCAAGATATGGCCCACACACTCGGTTCATAAGGTCCATGAACACAGCTGGTGCGTTAGTCAATCCAAACGGCATAACCATAAACTCGTAATGACCATAACGCGTCCTAAAAGCAGTTTTTGGAATATCATCCTCCTTTACTCGCATTTGATGATATCCAGAACGTAAATCGATCTTCGAATAAACCGACGAGCCTTGTAGTTGATCAAATAAGTCGTCAATTCTCGGCAGTGGATAACGGTTTTTGATAGTAAGTTTGTTCAACTCTCTGTAGTCAATACACAACCTAAATGTACCATCCTTCTTCTTGACAAACAAAACAGGAGCTTCCCATGGTGATGTGCTTGGTCGAATGAAACCACGTTCTAATAGTTCTTGCAATTGGCTTTGCAGTTCTTTCATCTCGCTGGGTGCGAGTCTATAAGGAGCACGAGCTATTGGTGCAGCTCCTGGTACAAGATCTATTTGAAATTCAACAGATCGATGTGGAGGTAGTCCCGGTAATTCTTTCGGAAATACATCGGGAAATTCTTTTGCGACGGGAACATCATTGATGCTCTTTTCTCCAGTTTGTACTTTCTCGACGTGTGCTAGAACAGCATAGCATCCTTTTCTTATTAGTTTTTGTGCCTTCAAACTACTAATAAGATGTAGCTTCATGTTGCCCTTTTCTCCGTACACCATTAAGGGTTCTCCTTCTTCTCGTACAATGCGAATTGCATTTTTATAACATACGATCTCTGCTTTCACCTTCTTCAGCCAGTCCATGCCAACTATTACATCAAAACTCCCTAACTCTACTGGTATCAAATCAATCTTAAATATTTCGCTACCCAGTTTAATTTCTCGATTCCGGCATATATTATCTGCTGAAATTAATTTACCGTTTGCTAATTTGAGTAAAAATTTACTATCCAACGGCGTCAATGGACAACTTAATTTAGCACAAAAATCTCTACTCATATAGCTTCTATCCGCACCCGAATCAAATAAAACGTAAGCAGATTTATTGTCAATAAGAAACGTACCCGTAACAAGCTCCGGGTCTTCCTGTGCCTCTGCCGCATTAATATTGAAAACTCTTCCGCGGCCTTGTCCATTCGTGTTCTCCTGGTTCGGGCAATTTCTAATAATGTGGCACTATTTTCCACATTTATAACAAACTACATTGGCATAACTTGCTCCGACACTACTTGCTCCGCCATTACTCGTTCCGGCACCATTTGTTCCTTTCGTTCTGTTAACCCCTGGTCCGTAGACCTCACACTTCGCCGCGCTATGACCATTTCTTTTACACTTGTTGCAAAATTTGGTGCAGAACCCCGAGTGATACTTTTCACACCTTTGGCATAGCTGCTTCTGATTGTTGTTGTTGTTGCGGTTGTTATTGTTGTTGGGATGATTGTTGTAGTTGCTGTTGTTGTTGTTGTTGTTATTGTTGGGCCGTTTGTTGTAGTTGCGATTGATGTTGCGATTGTTGAGATAATTGTTGCGATTATTATTGTAATTGCTATTGTTGTTGTATTGGTGATTCTTATCACCGTTTTCCTCCCACTTTCTTTTGACTTGCTTCACATTGGCCTCTTCAGCCGTCTGTTCTTTAATTCTTTCCTCAATCTGGTTCACTAGTTTGTGAGCTATTCTACATGTCTATTGTATGGAGGCGGGCTCGTGTGAACTTATATCTTCTTGGATTCTTTCTGGTAATCCTTTCACAAACGCGTCGATCTTCTCTTCCTCATCTTCGAACGCTCCCGGACACAATAGGCACAATTCTGTGAATCGTCTTTCGTATGTGGTAATATCAAATCCTTGGGTTCGTAACCCTCTAAGTTCTGTCTTGAGCTTATTGACCTCGGTTCTGGGACGGTACTTCTCGTTCATCAAGTGCTTGAATGCTGACCACGGTAGTGCGTACGCATCATCTTGTCCCACTTGTTCTAGATAGATATTCCACCATGTTAACGCAGAACCTGTGAAGGTATGTGTAGCGTACTTCACTTTGTCCTCTTCAGTACACTTACTTATGGCAAACACCGATTCGACCTTCTCGGTCCACCGTTTCAATCCGATCGGTCCTTCGGTTCCATCAAATTCCAAAGGTTTGCAGGCAGTGAATTCTTTGTAGGTGCATCCTACACGATTTCCTGTACTGCTAGATCCAAGGTTATTGTTGGTATGTAGCGCAGCCTGTACTGCGGCTATGTTTGAAGCTAGAAAAGTACGGAATTCCTCTTCATTCATAATCACGGTGTGTCGAGTAGTCGGTGCCATTTCCTTCAAAATAGTCAAATGGAACAAGTTAATCATACATAATATTAAGAGTAGTTAATAGTATTTCGTAGCATAATATGAACTCATTTATAAAAGCTTTTTCTTCATATTAGCGTTTTATAAGTTTAAATTCGGGTAGTACCTACCCGTTAAGTTCATACTTAGTAGCTAATATACAATTCAACTACTACAATTCTATATGAAAAATTGATTATAATAATATTTCGCGTTCAAACTTTTATACAATATTTTACAAACTTACAATACCGCTTATTTTACATAAAGCATGAAATATAGCACACAATAACTTTGATACAAGATAGTTGTAAAGATAAAGCATGAAATATAGCACACAATAAATTTCGGGACGAAATTTCCGTAACGGGAAGGTACTGTCACGACCCTACTTTTTCCGTTATCTTTTACCGTTAATTATTTAACGACCGTTAACCGTTAATTGTGTTACGTCATTTTATGGCCTATATTATTATTTTAGTAATAATATATTAATTATTATGTGTTACGTGAATATATGTATTCATATTTTAAAACATACGTTTATACGAATCGCGGATTTCTGTCCGGCGAATCTTTTCGGTTTTTAAACCAACGGACGCGTTTTTGGGATATTTAAATCCTAATTATTTTAAATATGATATTTTAAGATCATATTATTATATAGTGTATTTATATTTATTTTTCGTCGCGCGTTTGTTATCTTTCTGGATTTTTAATCGCGTAAGTGCGTTTTCGCGTTTCGGGTTTCGTTCGGGCATTCGGGCCACAAGGTTTCTTCCATTTATCAACTTGGCCCACCATGGGGCCCACCCCTCACCCAATTCAGCCGAAGCTAGGGGGGATATACTCCCTTGCTCTTTATTTTTGCTACCTCATAATTTTATTCTATAATTTATTTCCTAAACCTAATTACATAAAATTCTCTCAAGCCTCTCCTCCCCTCTTCTCTTGGCCGTCGACTAGCTCCTCACCAACATCATCATCTTCATCAATTTTCATAGCTTGGATCAAGGATTGTTATACATCAACGCGTTCCTCGTTCCGTTCTCTACGCGATTATACTTCTCGTTTCTTGATTAGGGTATAAACCCTAACCCTAGAACTTTTAATTTTTCCTTAATTTTCTGTATTTTGATGATTTATTAATAGTATGATGATTATTAGTTGTTGTAATGTTGATTGTATGCGTAGAATTGCTCGTTTACATATGTTTTTGGTTTGATATAATTTGGACAGCAGCTTTTTCGTGTGTTTCTGACTTTGTAACTGATATAAAAGTTAAAATAAAGTATATAAATGAGTTCCTCTCATCAATACATTAATTTTAGACACCGGATTCATGTCGTTTCGATTCCCGGAACCCTAATTATGATCAAAATGGTATTTTGTTAAGATTGAAATGTGATTTTGGTATGAACCAGGTTTGGTCCGACTTTGTGACCATATTTGGTGACTTTAGGGTGTGTTAGTGTGTTAGGACTGATGGTGGGGCGAACTTTCATGTTCGGGTCATCTCAATCCGAGCCACGAATCACCCGTTACGTCTAAAACACGTTTTTGATTGAATTGAAGTTGCAAGTAGTGTGTTGGCTGTACATCATGACTTGTGGACTGTTCTTGGGGTGTTCTTGAGTGTACCAAAGTGTTGGGTGGTTTGCTTAGGCGGAGATATATGTAAGGCTCGCCGAAAACTGACACCCGGGGCTCAGGATACGACCCGATGAACTTTTGATTTAAAACTTGTGATTAATTATTAAACTTATGTTATAAATAATGAATTTCATTATCATTTAATTACTTATGATAAAAAAAAGTAATTATTATTATTTACAACTTATGATATATATATATTTATTATATCATTTAATTAATATTTATGATTTAATTAACTTTTTAATTAAACATATGATTAATAATACTTCATTATTAATGGAAAATACTTATGATAAGTATTAAACTTATATTATAAGATTATTATAATAAGACTTATAATAAGGATTAATTAATTATTTAATTATTATAAGGCTTAATTATTATTTAATTATAATTTAATTATTAAATACTTATGATTTAATAATTATAATTAGAAACTTATGATATGATTAATAATTCATTATTAATTAATAATACTTATGATATGATTTAAAATTATTATTAATTAATAATACTTATATTATGACTAATATTTAATTAATTAATTAAATACTTATGTTATATTAATTATATCATTTAAACTTATATTAACTTTAATAATTCATTTTAATTTAATTAAACTTATGTTATGACATAATTAGACATATTTAACTTTAATAAACATTATAACTCACATTATTATTACAATTTACACTTTTAAAATTTACGTTGACCATGTTTGACCAAGGTTGACTTTCAGTTGACTTTTGTTGACTTTCTAATTAAGGAAACTTTCCTAACTTATAAACTTTCCTAAAATAGCAACTTTCTAAATTTGGAAATTTTCCAAAAATAGAAACTTTCCAAAAATAGAAACTTTCCAAAAATAGAAACTTTCCAAAAATGGAAACCTGCTAAAAATAGAAACTTTCTAAAAATAGAAAGTGTGTGTCCGTAAGCTGTTCCAATCAAACCGATGCATATTGAGTATTGTTCTATGACTACTTGCAACATGTACAATAGCTATCATACTAAGACTTGACCTAAGTTAGTTATTTATATCGACCTGCTTTATTTATAGGTCGGCGTTGTGATCATTCCTGATCACTGTACTACATTCGCTGTTCGCTTAATTGTGTTGGTTACTTCATTACTATTAAGGTGAGTTATAGTCCC
Source organism: Rutidosis leptorrhynchoides (assembly GCF_046630445.1). NCBI lineage: Eukaryota > Viridiplantae > Streptophyta > Magnoliopsida > Asterales > Asteraceae > Rutidosis > Rutidosis leptorrhynchoides. Next base: position 675,555,689 of record NC_092334.1, on the reverse strand, counting down.
GTTTTTACATACTTTTCAAAGTATATTTTTGGGATGTGATTACATGCATTTTATTTCACGTTTAGACACAAGTGACAATTAAATTTAAATTATTCATTGTGAGTTGGACAAAAATATTCCCTAGTCTGGTAACTGTAATCATTGGTTTCTACCGGTGAACGCGAATCCTACGGATAGATCTATCAGATTTGACAACTCCATTTCGAGCTAGTCGCGCTAGCAATTTATAATCGGAATGTTTAGTACTTCGTATTTTGTTGTAGATACACTGTCCAGTGTATATTATTATTGTGTTTGGCAAGGGTAAATAAAGGGTTAAGTGGTTACCAGGTGGCTCATTGATAATGGAATAATGTTTAATGTTTTCTAACATTTTTAAATCTTGTGGTCTAAAGTTTATTCAATTATTTAAACCTATAATTCACTCAACCTTTGTGTTGACAGTTTACTCGCATGTTTTCACAGGTACTTGAGTTTATGTGATGCTTCCGCTGTGTTTAGAAGAGTCTGCATGCATTTGGGCAGATTTTAATGAAACAATTTATGAAACTTTGGCTTGCATTCGGTTTTTTAATAATTAATACTTGTGGGTTGTTGACAATGTTTTGTGTCAACTTTGGATTATTAATATGTTGGGTTACTTTTAAACTACATATTTTGGTATGCTTTCCTTTTTGGGAAACTTTTGAAATAAAAGAATGCAATGTCGTTTGTTAAATTCATTTAAGTTCGATCAAGTTGTGAGACCAAGTGATGGAGCCGTTAAGCGTATTGACGGGGCCATCACATAATACAACAAGATTCCCACTGTGATTGAAATCGATCAAATTCCTGATGTTCTAGTCTTCATACAAACCAATAAACTCAGTATCATCAACTGTAGAACTTCCCCCTCTCTAATAGCTGCATCCTAATAAACATTATAAGGCACATATCGTCTTCATGACTCAAACATTATTGGCATATGATAGAGGCTTCAATCCCACAACTAACGATCCCAAACATATCAATAAGTACTCCAATTAGTCATAAGAATGATAAATGTAGGATCCTGTGATTGTGTAACAATAACCTAAAAGTGAGGAATATTTTATATAACATAATTGGCCCATAATAGTCGTATGCTCCCGACTACCCCACAATATTTCTCAAAATCAATTACACTCATGTTCTTCAATTTATTCACAATCTTATGTAAGTCTGATGAACTAAGGGAGATTGTACGTTATACTTGTATAAACGACATCTTCATGTGAATATATAAAAATTGAAGAACACGCCTTTATTAACCCGAAAAATTCTTCTGTAAACTGCAGCAAAATCAAAAATACATATCTAAAAATTAAACGGTCCGATCATCACCAAAATTTTATCTCACCTAGAACGATATGTATAGCATCTACAGAAAATTTTTCACATTGATCCAACGGTAGACGAACCCCTTAATCATTTTTCTCTTACAGAAGAAAAATCATAACCCTAAACGTTTTTCTGAGCGGCTGCTGGATTTGAAAAATTGTATCTCCAAATGTAACGGTCCGATTACTTTCATATTTTTACCAAAGTTAGAACTTTGCTTTGCGCAACTAAAAATCAAAAAATCTAAGTGATCCAACTGTTAAATAACCCGTTATGAATTTTTCCATATATTGATGCATAATTAAAACCCTAACGCTTTTTACTGAACGGCCGCAACAGCTTCGTTAATTCATATCTCAACATTGAAAGGTCCTGTTGCTATGAAATTTTAAACACCGTTAGATCTACGTGTATAGATCCTACAATCCAAAAATAAAGTAGATCTAATGGTTAACGAAACCGTTATGAAGTTTCTCTAACAGTAGCGCAATCAAACTCCAAGAGTTTTTCAGAAACAGTTGTGAACATCAAAAAATCATATCTCACAATTGGACTATCTGATCGCCTTCAAATCTTAGCTGCTGTTATATATTTGTGTTTTGAACTTACAGTAAAAGTTCCAAGACGATCCAACGGTTCACGAACCTGTTACGAATTTTCTCCCGCAACAGCTCCAGAAACTCCGAATTTTTAACCCTTCTTCAATTTAACATCTTCGATCGATCCGAATCAAGAGCTCGATTGTTTCCATCTTTGATACCAATTTGTTGGTCCGTTTGAGGATCATAAACAACTATACACGAGAAAGATCAAAGACAGAAGAGATAAACATGATGAACACGAATAAATCAATATAATATAATAAATGTTGAAGTTACAATATTGATTTAAACAGAGAAACATTGGTATCAGGGGAGATCGAGCATGATCTCCCGTTAGCAATGGATCGCCAAACACGGCTCAGCAAATTAGGGTTTATACTATTTTCTCTTAACCCTAATGAACACATAAACTGGTATTTATAGGCAAACTGGACATTAACCCTATTGGGCCTCACTCATACGAATGAGCCTCTTGAACATTATGGTCCAATAGTTACATATGCTACTATAACTGAGCAGTCTCATGTGTATACATCAACTAGGTGTTAATAGAATAATAAACGTTATTCGCCCACCGACGGTTATACAAATATGCATCAACAAACTAAATGCATGTATCCTCTATACATGATACTTTCATTCTCATACTTCGTTACTCATCTTCTCTATGAAACACAGATCGTGTACATTTAGCATTTCACATTCGAATGGTGAAAGAACTTATAACTAAATACACCCTATAAATACAAGACTCAATTATACTTATAAATATACAAGACTCAATTATACTTATAAATATATTAATAAATAAACTTAGTTATTGGTAATGAGAATTAACTTGTTTGCTGAGTTTACTTAGAGCATTCTCAACCATGACGTCATTCTTCATATTAACACACTGTCACATCAGCGTCACATCACAATTTCCTCCTCATTTCTTTCACATCACTAATCCATCACAATTCACTCTCAACCATGACATAGCATCACATAAACCCACATTTATTATTTTAATATTTTATTATTAATTATTAATTAATAATTATAATATTACTATTATTATATTATTATTATTATTTTTATTATTATTATTATTATTATTATTATTATATTTATTTATATTTATTATTAAAATTGACAAATTAACAAAACAGTTACGGTACAACTTAAAAATACTTTCTTCACAAATTAGAATTTGTCGGTGGTGGGCCCCACAAAAAAACAAAAAAGAATGAAAAGAATAAATATCATCGCCTACTTTTTTCTTCATACATACATCCGGCTCTAAAACTCCATTTTTAATCTCATTTTCATCCTATAGATCAAAGTATAAAAACAATACAGAAAATAAATGAATACTGATTAATAAAACTAGAAAAACAATTATAACTCTCGTCCTCCAAAATGCCTGATATTCACTAAATGATCCACGAGCTAAGATTGGCTAGGGTTTCACGAGTTGGTGCCAACAGTGTTAAAAATTGGCGAGCTCAAAGACAGTATATTGGCGATACTGTTAGGAGTATATTGGCGATACTGTTAGGAATGCTCTTACAAAATTTCGACTTTTTGCTCTGTTCGTTCCTTGATTATACACCATTTTGTAATCAATGTCCCTCATGTTTTTTTTTTGCATTTAGAATCACTTGATTTTCAAAAAAGTGCAATCAGAGTCCCTTTATCAAACGACCGCCAAAAAATTCGGTTAACCCTTGACATGTGCATTGCATGCGAGGGTAAATTTGTCACTTTACTCTTTTTCTTCTCTCTTCTAAGATTTGTAACCTGCAACCTACCTTTCATTTTTAAGAACCCAAATCAACTATACATAAATTATTCAAACTCTATTTCTAACCCAAATCTAAATAAAAACCACAATTAAAATTAAATCAGGTAACATCACTATCATAATCATTTTACAAAAAAATTGTTAACGGTTGTTGACCTTAGCCAGATTCAATGGTTGACGTCCCTCCACCGGATCTGAAACGTGAGCACAAGAATGTCATCGAAGCTGCAGGTGGGGGTGACGCAATAGTCCCCGGAGTTGTAGTGTTACTCTGAAAAAGGATAGTACTGATTAAAAAGTTATGATTAAAAAGTTTAGATATGAAAGGATTCTTTTTCAATCCTTCGTCATCGTCCGCATCAGGTTTTAGTTCAAAGGATTCATTGTAATATCATTATTTTAGTTTTTGTGTTTGAATATGCATGATATACATGGTGTTAATCTGAAGAAAAAAAAAAGGATTATGAGATATTAGTGCATGTGACTGGAAATCAAAGAAAAGAATAAGGATTAATTTGTTGTGAGTTTTAGGGGTAAAGAGTATGGGCACAACTATATCCCGAGGATGAATCTCTCAGATCTCTTCTCCAAGAGGCATTCGTTTATTGCACCTTTTTCTTATATAAAGCTTAATTCGTAACCATATGTAGATTGTTGAGATGTGTGAATTATATCTTGTGCATTTTGTTAATTTCAAAGCTGACGCTATTATCATGTATATGCATTTTGTTAATTTCGAACCTCATGTTAAATTGGATTTTTATTATGAAGTTACAGAAATTAAGGTTATTGAATTGGGCAAAAGTAGAAGATAAAGTTAAAAGAGGGAAAAGATAAAACAAATAATAAGAGGGGGAAATGATGAATTTGCATCAGTAGTCCTCCATTTTTAGTGAAGAAGAAAAGTAAAAAAACGAGTTTACTCTCACATGCAATGCATATGTTAAGGGTTAACGAATTTTTTAACGGCAACTTGACAGAGGGACTCTGATTGCAATTTTTATGAAAATCAAGGGATTCTAAATGTCAAAAGAACCTGAGGGACTCTGATTGTAAAATGGTGTATAATCAAAGGACGAAGGGTACAAAAAATTCTCAAATTTCATGCGATAATTATCATTTAAACAAAATATTTCAAGATTATATTAAACGAGCATTGAACTCAAGCTCGAACATTAGTTAATTTTTCCTGCTCGAACTCAAACAATATTTTGAAAGTTTTATCGGAATCGAGTCGCTTTCGAGCCTAGTAAATGTTAAAAGAGCCGAGCTTAAATTTTCTGATATTTGATTCGCCTCGATTCGTTAACAACCATATATCTAGCAAATTACGATACAAATTAAAATCTATAAACTCCGAGTTGTTTAAACAGTTGGAATAGCTATTTTAACTATATGGTATGTTGATATCCCTCTAAAATTCCTTGGTAAAAGTTACAAATGTCAAAATACTAATTTTAGAATATAAAAAAATCTGAAATTGTTAAATATACAAATTGACAACTTAACCACATAAATTGTCTTTGTCTTTCGCCGTTTACTAATACCTTTCTTTTACCCCGACCATTTTGTTCATAAATAGAGTATATTCGTGTGACACTTGCTTTGAAAATTTTAGTTATAGTTAAAGTTTATAACAGGAACTAAGTTTTGAAGCTAAAAGTTGGAGATTTTTTATTTTTTGATAGAATTTGTGTGTTCAGTCCTTATGGTTATATAAAATACGTATTTAGTTCTTTACATTTAAAATAAGTGTGGATGGTTCTTTATTTTGTAACTTGATTCTTGTGTACCCCTTTACACTAATAGACGTGTGATTTTCCGTTATGTTTTCTTATAATTGTTTAGTCCTTTTCTATTCATCATTTTTCTCAATTAGTCTTTTAAACTTAATCTACAATTTTAAGCATCTCCTTCAATTCAACAAACAAGCATTATATATATATATATATATATATATATATATATATATATATATATATATATATATATATATATATATATATATATATATATATATATATATATATATATATATATATATATATATATATATATTGCTTTAATTAAGAGAGAAGTAGATTTTAGGAAGAAAGGGGAAGTAACTTTTTTTTTTTACAAATATTAAGATCAAGTGAAAATATTAACATTTAAAAATGACACTTTTGTGATGAGTGTTGTTGTAACAACCCTGCTTTTTCCGTCACTTCTGTTAACTGTCCGTTAGTTGATATAACGGTGATTATCTGACTTTTTATTTGATTAAGTGTATTAAATACATACGTGATCCTTGGTGGGTTATTTGAATTAATATGGGTTAATATTAGTTGATAAATATATTTCAGATAAAGAAATACGATAAAAGCGCATCGGTTTGAATAACTGCAATAACTACCTTTCAAGTAACGAAACGCTTGGGTTTATTTTAATAATTATTAACTTTTTAAAAATATTTAATTTATAGGGTTTTTAATAAATTAAACGTTTGGTTGCGTTTTAACGATCGGTTTAGCGTTCCGGGCCTTCGGTACGTTTAAACGGCAACTAGAAACGAACCACACTTAGCGTTCTAGCAAGCTAAAGCATAATGTAATTCAATTTTAATAATTATATTATATAATTATTATGTTTTAAAAATACTTTTGATTTATTAGAATTTTTATAGATTAGAAACACGAGAAATTAACGTTTAGCAATTCGGTTTGCGTTTTCGGTTGACGACACCTATCGGGCTGCACATAGAATGAAACAAATAGTCAATTTAGCCCATGGAACACCCCTAAAGGGCCATATGGCCGAAAATCAACCTCACCCCACCAAATTGGACTAGTTTGTCCTTTTATTAAGTTGGTTAGTAGTGCTTGGCCCTAGCTATTTAAGGAAAACTTATAACACTGCATATTATTCTTCCCCAACCCTATTTGGTCGACTAAAAACTCCCTCCCTAGCCTCTTTTGATCGTCGAATTCAACACAACACAACACCATCAAAATTTGATCATTAGATAAAACCTCGAACACGAAAGTTGCAATTCACATCGATAGCTACGCGTTGGTATAAACGATTTGTTGATCAAAGGTATAATCTCATGAATCCTAATTTCTAAAATTCTGGTTTTGATGTAGTATGATAGTGTAAGTTGTCAATTGCTCAAATCTATATACGTTGTTAATTACTCGCGTTAATTTGATCGTTTGATGTGATTAGGGTTAATCCTGAATTTGATTTGTGTGGTTACAGAAACTTGGATTTCTTAAATGTTAAATATTATGATATAATTGAAATCCTCTCAAAAAAATAATAATTTTAGGCTTTGGATTCGCGTATTTCCGTTTCCATATGATTAAGTTATGATTGATTGAAGTTTTTGTGATAAATCTGTGATTATGTCAAATTCTGGAAAAATGGACATGAAATTGAATTTCATACTGATCATAAATGGATATAGCACTTAAAAAAACTCAAGTTAGACTAGGATATCATGCGATTTGAATTTATAATGCTCACGTTATGCTTGTTTGATAGTATATGAAAAACTGATTTGCGAAGTAACTTAAAATAAATGTTTAAGGCTATTTGATGTGTGATATTGTATTAGGTCTTTGCATATCTGGAAAATTTACTCTTTTTAGATAACTTTTCATCTATGCCTTGCATCATTTGGATTTGTGAAACTTGCATAATGTGCGTGCGAACATAGTAACTTGTATGCTGTCCAAATCTGTAACGTATGCATATTTTGCCCTATAAGTTGACTTGTGCAAGCTTTGATACCTTGTTCTTCTGGATAATGAATCTTTACATGTTATGTGGTAAATTTCTAGTTAATGGAAACCTCTAAAACTTGATACATTTTGCACACTAAGGCCATACTTTTGGTAAATTCTGAAATGAACTGAAACAGAACATCCAAATTGATTGAATAAACTGTACCAATTGGCTAAACCAAAGTTGCTCATTTTTGGATATGTGATAATTTGACTTGTTCTTGAACCATGGCCACTAACCTTGCATTAATTTCATGTCCCTAGCTCCGGTTATAGCCATTACGAGATTGGTGCGCAGTCAGAAACTGATTTAGTGAACCACAAATGTACCCTTTCTGAAACCCGACTTGTAGACATCGTATGAGGCCCGGCCTGGCCGGAATTTTTGAAATCGATTTTGAGTTTACTTGTAATCTAGAGTTTTCCATGTTTCCATGAATTATATGCTATGAGATAATATGCGATGTTTGCAACATGTACATGAATGTTATGCATAACGAGAATCTATGATCGCATATTTGGCAAACTTTGAACTGAAATGTATTAGTTGACCTAGGCTTGACATGTTGACCAACTTTTGACATGAACCTACTGATGTTGACCTTAGTTGACTACTTTGACCAAGTTTGACTTTTGATTTGACGTTGGTTGACTTTTGTTGACTTGCATGAACTAGTTAACTATGTGTTGACTTTTATTTTGAAACGAGTCAAGTCGAGCAATAAGACAACTTACTCTATAAAACCACATGTTATAAGACATAAATAATGACCAACCTATATACGTATACTTAGGTTGCATTACTCGAATATAAACTATACAAGTTATTTGCTTACGTTTGTTCAAGAACTATCCAAAGGTGAGTCTAAAGTCCCACTTTTTACTTACTGTTTTTGGGATGACAATAAACGCTGTTACTTATACATTTTTACAAATGTTTTTATGTTTGACACAAGTACTTATTATACGTATTGAGTTTTTTCACAAAGCCCCTAGCTTGAATACTTTTATTACCTTCGGGTAAGCACAATTTAGATGGACGGATCCGTTAGGTTAGACAAACCACACCCAAACAATATTAACCGTGGCGCATTTACTTTGAACATTAAATACACTCGAACAAGTGTATAACATTTTTATGGGGTAAAGGGAGTGTAGTGGATTCTATACTCAGGTCATTGTTAGTATCAAGTGCTCATGGATTATGTAAACATTTTTGAAATCTCGTGGTCAAATGCGATTAAACTATTTTTCTGAATGGTGTTTTTCGGATACTGTATTGCGTTATTTAAACTGTGGTTTATAAGCAAATGTGATAAAACTTGACATGGTATTGTCTATGGATATTTGAAATTTGACATGATAGTGTCTACAAACTTTCGAAACAGGATACGGTGTTGTCTACAAACTTTCAACATTAAACCTTGGTGGTCTTCCACTAATAAACGTTTTCCGAATATCATTTCTTAAACATACTGTATTGTTTACCTAAAATCTGCAGATTCACTCAACATTATTGTTGATCCGTTTTGCGTGTTTATTCTCAGGTATTAATTGCTTCCGCTGTAAAATATTGTTGTTACGTAGAAGTCAAGCCAAGCACTGGGACCAGAGTTAGCATTTCGTTAAAGGGATTTTGACGGGGTGTTACATTTATTATTTTGGCTTGAAAATGCTAAGAGAGTAACATTCATCACGATGAATGTTATTCTTGATGACGTCATCTATAACATTTATCGCGATGAATGTTATCATTCGAGCTTTTTTTGTTCAAAATAATAACATTCATCATATAATGTCTTTTTTAAATGTTAATATTTTCACTTGATCTTATTCATAACTAACGTTTTCTTAAAAATAATAATAAAATTTTACTTCCCCCTTACATCCTAACATTCCCTTCCCTCTTTGTTAGCACCATGTATATATATAAGTCGATGGAATTTGACTAACAGTCAACTAAGGAAGATAATCGGCTGACAGACAGAGTTCGTCGATCAACTGTCGTTGAAGATACTATAAATATGGGATACGAGGTACATTGAGATGTTACACACTTTGCACAAACCATAACCACATATTGTATCCGGTTTTCGGTCCCTAACATACCCAAACGAATAACAACTCTAGGTGTCGATCCAATCTAGTTTAATTTTAATTCATCAATACCGATAGCTTACATCTACAAAGTGGTATACGTGTGATCTAAGATAGATATTTAGATGTGGTCTAAGATCCATATTTACGTATACAAAGTGGTATTAGAGCTTAGAGTTGCTGATTGATAACGCCCAATTTATACACATTTTTATGTGCGTTATTCGTTCTTGGTTCGATTATTGTTAACGCTTTTTTGAAGATTTGTGTTCACAAATGTTTTAATAATGAAGAGAATGTTCAAAGAAGTGTTTTGGAAGTTTCGTCAAAGTTTTAATGCAAAAAAGAATCGAGACGAAAGCAAAAGACTGAAGAAAATGACAAAACATGAAAATGCTGAAATTGAAACATTGCAGTCGCGAGATTTTTATTGCGGCCGCGAGGTTTGGATTGCGACCGCGAGATTTTTATTGCGGCCGCGAGATTTTGTCAGAAACTCAGATATTCGAAAAGAGCAACTTCGCGACCGCGAGGTTCAGGGTCGCGAGCGCGAGGTTTAGGTTGGTTTTCAGCCCCGAAAAATGCCCTATAAATACCTTATTTATACCCTAACTTTTTATCAACTTTTACATTACGTTTTCTAGGGTTTCGCTACGAATTTTAAGGGTTTTTCATGGATGTTCTTGGAGTTTTAAGACTTGGATTCAAGTTTGGCTAAAATTGATCATTGGTAACTCTTATGTTTACTCTTTTGATTAATATTATGGTTTTTAATTGTTTATCTTTGTGTGTGATTTCTTCTATTGCCATGTATAGCTGATTTATTCATGTATTTACTTAGATGATTGAACCTAGGTGAATGATTGCTTAATCTTTTGTATTTATTAATAATTGCTCTTGATCCATGATTCTTAATTACTCTCATTGATTGATCCCTTAATTATTAATCTATTAATTGAAGTAACGACGGTTATTAAATTGATAAACTCATCTAGGTTATTTAAAGATAAGTTAGATCTGTTGAATTGCATGCGGGACACCAGTGTAATTAGACTTAGTAATTAACCTATCAATTGAGTAGGTAATTGTGAAGCCTGAAAAAGGACACCGATTTACCCTTCAACTGAATCACCATCTTGAGTAGTTACAAATTGATTGAATGTGTTCTTCATAAGCGTGAGGAAAACCAGCATGAAAAACTGACACTTACATGATTTAAATTAGTATCTAGGTGTGGGACACCAGCTTATCTTACTAATTAATTGATCTTAATAAAAGCAATCCTGATCCTAGGTAATTGAGTCTAAGTGAATACCCCTTTGTCTATTGATTTTGTATTTGCTTAATTCGCGTATTTTAGTTTTAATAGTTTTAAATAAAACTCCCTCTTTTACAAGTTTTTACTTAGAATAATTATTAGTTTTAAAATCTAAATCAACCGCTCTCTGTGGACAAACACGTACTTGCTAAATACTTACTACATTGATTGGGACAGTTGGATGATTCATGTGATAAAACCCGTTTAGTCTAGTGCATTTAATTTAGGTGTGGTTTTACACCATCAAATTTTTGGCGTCGCTCCAGGAGCGGTGTGTTTTAAGATTTTAATAACTCTTAGTTATTATCCTTTCGTGGAATTCATTTCTGTGGAAGTTAGTTTTTGTTATTTTATTTTGTTTGGTGTTACATGCTGTTTAGTTTTTGTTATTTTATTTTGTTTGGTGTTACATGCTGGTTTGGTTGTGTTGTGATTGCAGCTAGGTTACAGGTATACCATGGTCGGGCTAGAATGTTTGTATGACTTCTTATGATCAAGAGTAATGAATGATGGTCAACAATTGGGCATGAACAATGGTGATTATTTGGGTATGAATGATGGTTACAGATAAGTGAATGATGGTCACATGGGTAATCATGATAATGGGTGTATGGATTCGTGGCAAGCTAATGGTGAGCCGAATGGTTATTATGGTACTTATGATAGTTATTGTAATGAAAGGGGTTATGATAATGGTTATATGAGTGATTTTGTTTCCGTGGATCAACCTTGTGATAATGGTCCCATTTCTAATTTTGACTCTTTTGGTCAACCAATGGACTATTGTTATGAGGGGGATAACTCGACAGGGATTTCTCTCAATATCAAT